>NW_026131761.1:0-55212 GCF_903995435.1 Acomys russatus | reverse complement strand
ACGTAGTATGCATTTAATAAAATATTATATTAGTGTACCTACTAGATACTTAATAAAAATTAATAGAAAAAATTCTTTAAGTATTTCGATTTTGTAGATTTTTCTAGAGAATCACGTTTAAAATGTTTATTAGCGTATGTTATTATATAATGGCTTTTGTTATGATGTTTCATAAAGTTATATAATATACTTTGATAAAATTTACTCCTGTTACCCTGTCTTGCTCCAGTCCCACTGCAGTTGATCTTCTTACCTTTCCAACCATCCTCTTTTCTAGTGTGTGCATGTGTGTGCGTGTGCGTGTGTATAACTTCATGAGTTTCA
The DNA here is from genome assembly GCF_903995435.1 of Acomys russatus. NCBI lineage: Eukaryota > Metazoa > Chordata > Mammalia > Rodentia > Muridae > Acomys > Acomys russatus. Next base: position 54,888 of record NW_026131761.1, on the reverse strand, counting down.
TTAAGTCTGGAACATGGATGAGAGTTTGCTTATGGAACACAGACACCTTGCCAGTGGTTACTGTAACTTATCCCCTACCAACTGTTAACTGCCTAGATAGCTTCAGGGGGAGGGAGGATCAGGACCTCCTTCCCTTTCCTAACAGGATGTTGATAGCTTTGATCCTATGTAGATCTTGTGCAGGTGCTGTGAGTTCAAACGTACAATGACATGACACTTCTGAACGTCAGCATTCCGTACATTCCAGTCACTTGTCTTTGGCTCTTACATTGCTTGCATCTCCTTTTTCTCCCATAATCTCTGAGGCCTGGAGGTGGGTGATATAGGTGTCCCAACTGGTGTAGAACACTCAATAGTCACAAGAGAATCACTTTCAACAAACTACTTTTTAAAAAATCTAGGATGAATGAGAAATAGGCTTCTTGATGGTAAGGTCTAGAAGGAATAAGGCAGGAGCAAAGCCTGTTGCTAACAAGGCACATGCGTGGCTGGACTTTTACATAGAACTGGCCTGAGACCTGACTGGACATGCCCAGAGACTGATGAGGAGGGATGATGAGGCACAAGGAGGAGCCACAGCAGCAACTTGCAGTCCAGGAGCCAATGGGACTCTGGGCAGGGAGAATAAAGGGGCATCTTCTTCCTGGAATAAATGAGTCTGTTTTTGCCACTTTCCTGACTTTCGAAGTCTGTGCTGTTGACTCTGTGCCAGCTCATCCCCAGCCCCAAGGGTCCCGGGCTTGGGTTGAAGCAACAGTAATGAACTCTTGATTTCTCTTGAAACACACATTGAACTCCCACCTCCAATCCACAGGAGACCTTCTACACTGAGAAGGAACCTTTACATAGTTCCTTTTCCAGTTCATTTGCACGTGTCTCATACAGTACTCATGATCCTTAGTATATTATTATCGAAATGTCACTCTGCCCTGCCCTCTGCTCCCCAGTTCTTGTCATCACCCTTGAGTAAATTCAAAGGAGACATAGAAGTCTAGTGGAGAAGGATGACAGTGCTTATTACAGAACAAGGTGAGGACACCTGGAAGGCTGCGAGTGAGAAATGACCAAGGGGACCATTGTGTGGGAATGGTCGGTCGAGCGGTGAAAGCGGACAGTAGCCAAGGAGATCATTGTGACAGATGCTTTTGGAAGGCTTCACACTATTTCTTTAATCCCTATGATATACATCTTTTCCGAGGAGTCTTCTTGTTGTTTCCTGTCCAGATGAGTGACAGGCCTATTTACTCCCTCTAACAAGGCTTGACAGAGTAGTAGGGAGAACTGAAGTCAACACTGCCATTTCCACTATGCACGCAGGCTGCTGAGCCTTGGCAAAGGGAGGGTCAATGGGAGGAAGACGGATTTGTGTTCTTATCATGTCTGTGGTCAACAGATAGAGGCTGCTGGAGATAAGCGTGCGTTCTGTGGGAAATGGCCCATGACAAACTCATTCAACACAGATTTATTGAGCGTGTGCTATGTAATCAACCTGGCTTGCCAGATGCATGGGAGCCAGCAACCTGGTGAGCCTTTCTCTACCTGAGGAGGTGACAGGAATCTGTGAGTGTCTTTCTTATTTTGTTCTTCCTCCTCCAGCTCAAAGCTTTTCCAAGTGTTACATGGCTTTCGGCTGCCATCTTTATTCATGTACATCTTGTAGACAGGGTACATTTTGGGTCAAAGGTTTTGTGGGTGGCTTATTGTTCCCCTCCCTTACTTGGAGTCTTGTCTAGTTAGAGTTGTCCTTTCTAGACACTATGGTCCCTGATACTAGGAGTTTCTTCCAGAGACTTCCTCATATTCTCCCAGGAGGCTACCCTGACTTAGGTCTCCAGCTTCTCACAGAGATGCCCTGCCCAAGTTTTTCTTTTCTCTGCATGCCATCCCTTCCACCCCACTCTCCCCATGTCAGATCTCCACCCCCATATCTCTCTGCGCTCCCTCTCCTACTTTGTTTTCTATGGTCTACCAGTACCTCTGTATTTTCTGTTCCCCGCCCCCCGAGTCATATTTGAGCATCCTCCCTTGGATCCTCCTTGTTACTTATCTTCCTTGGTTCTGTGCATTGTAATGTTTATCCTGTACTATACAGCTAATAAATGAATACATTCTGTGTGTGTCTTTCTGGGTCTGTGTAAGGAGCAGATACAGCAGAGGTTGAGAGAATATCCCACCAATGTCTGGCTGAAACCAAGACCTACCCCATGGGAGAGAGCTAGTCCCTGACCCTATTAGTGATACTCTGCTATGCTTGAAGAAAGTAGCTTAGCAGAGTTGTCCTCTGAGAGGCTCCACCAAGCAGTGGTTCCAAACAGATGCTGAGACTCACAGCTAAAAAAATGGGCAATGCATAGGGATATGGAAAAGGGGGAGGGGGTAGAAAAAAGGGCCTGGAGGTGACAGGAGTTCCACAAGAAGATCATTACAACAAACTAGCTAGGGCCCATAGGGGCTTGCTGAGACCAAAGCACCAACCGAGGACCAGGCATGGACTAGACCTAAACCTACACAGATATAGCCACAGGTAGCTCAGGCTCCATGTGGGTCCTCTAGTAAGGGGAGAAGGCTGTCTCTGACATGGACTTTGTTACCTGCTTTTTGATCACTTCACCCTGGCAGAGCTGCCTCCAGGCCCAGGGGAAGAGAAGCTTCAGTCCTGATGTACTTGATGAGCTGGGGTGGATGGGAAGACGGACTCCCCTTTTCTAAGAAATAGGGGGGAGAGGGAGGGAGGGTAGGACTGGGAGGAGGGATGGGGCTGTGAAAAAGATAGAAAGTGAATTTAAAAAAAGACTATAAGTCTTATGAGAGCAGGGAATGTGACCATTCTGTCCAACAGGATTATTATTGTCTAGCAATAACCTGTTACTTAGTAGCTGTCTCAGTAAATACATGATGTGTGAATGAGGGAAGGCTTCTCTATGGCCAATGAAACAACCAATTGAGCGAGGAAGAACCCTGCAGAATGGGAATCTTTCCAACTATATATCTGACAGAGGATTGATACTCAGAACATGCAAACAACTCAAAAAACAGAGTCAGGGAAACAAACCACCCACAAAATGGTTCAACCCCTACTGTTGAAGATGCCACCCACTTAGGGCACAGGGTTTTGTAACCAGCATTCTAGCTTCCATGGAGCCAGAGACTACTACACAAGCTGCTAAGGGAAGGAAGCAATTAATAGACCTACCCAGCTGCAACACCTGTGAAGCACAACAGCATACAGCATGGGAAGGTATCTACAAAGGTGCAGTAAGTGGCCTGCATGTTGGTGGTAGCCACAGCTGTCTCATTGGACTTAGAATCCACTCAACAGAAAGGAAAACATGGCTAGTACTAGAGACCTAGCCAACTTCCCAGGCATAGTGAGGTCATAGAACATAGAAGAGAATCTACTATGGCCACTTTTGTTAGATCAGCATAATTCCTTGCTACATTCTAAATCTTCTCCTTGTGCACAGATAAGTGTGGCTACAACCTCTCACCAAAGAACCTTCTCTTTACAGCAAATAAAGACCGTCATAGAAAGACACAACTGGACACAATGATCAGCAGTGGCTCCTGAGGAGCTTACCTATATGATTAAGGGAACATCTTGGAAAAGGGACTGAAAGACTGTGAAGGCCAGAATCCCAGGAAGTCTGCTGTGAAACAGTCTTTCATAGAGATGGTTGTATAAACATGACCGGAACAATGTCAATGTCAGCAGACATGTTAATGCAAAAGGGAAGAACTCTCCTGGGGTCACACCCTTGGACAAGGAACTACAGGCAACTGAAGATTATTGGGAGATAGGGGGTTAGCCTCTCCAGGGATGAATCACCTAATATGTTGTCCAAAAAAAAAGTAGTCAGTATTAAAAAACCATGTAATTACAAAACAGTCAGAAGCTTATATTTATATATACACAATACATACGTATACACTCATATGTAACAATAACGATTAAGGAAGACGAGGGGGAAGGACATGGAAGGAATTGGCAATAGGGGACTTGGGAGAGACTGGAAGAAGGGAAAGTGATATGTTTTAATTAAAATGTATAACAAAATAAAATATAAGAACATTTTATAACCATAAAATGTTATAATCCCACCTAGCAAGCATATAGCAATTAGGAAAGAAATTTCTTAATGATTTATAGGATATTTTGCTTAGCTGATGGTCAGTAAATACTATAATATATACTTGTGTATATGTATAGTATATATTATATGTATTACTATTTGCATAGAATAAAAAATGTACACCATCATGCAGTAAGGTTTGATAGTTGATATTCATAACTAACTTCACTGGTAGAAACTTTGGTTATAATAATGTTTAGTTAATATGGGTTAGTTGAGAACATTTTTCAAATCTGCTCACTGAGGCCTGAGAATTTGCTGGCAGGGTAGCCTAGGCCACCATCTGTGCTTGCTGGATGATGAAAATAAACTTCAGGGTACCTCAAAGTTTATTTTTACCCACTCATCTCTAGCAGCCAGATCCTCAGTATGGCCTGAGTGCAGGTGTTCTGATGCATCCTGGACTGTGACTCACACAAGAACTTTAGACCGTTTAGTTCATTCTGGGCTTTGTACAGTCTATAACGATCCAATAAAGCTCCCATCAGCAAAGGTCATATCTTCACCTCTCTCTCTCTCTCTCTCTCCCTCCCCCCTCTCTCTGTATACATGCACATGAGGGTACATGTATGTGTGTGTGTCACGTGTGTGTGTGTGTGTGTGTGTGTGTGTGTGTGCCTGTGGTGTGTGTGTAGGTTAGAGGACAATGCTGATTGCCATTCCTAAGGCTCAGTCATTACCTTGGTATTTTGAGACAGGATCTCTCTCACTGGCTTGGGACCCGTTAGTGGGTTAACCACGCTGAACTGTGAGCTCCAGTGATCTGCCTATCTCCAGCTTAGCAGCCTGAGGTTACAAGCCACCATGTTACCACTCTTGGTTTTTATTTATTTTCATGGATGTTGGAGATCAAACTCAGGCCCTCATTTTGCAAGATAAGTGCTTTAGTGACAGCCATTTCCCCTGCCCTCTTCCTCCTGCTTTGTCTTCTCCAAGTCTTCTTCCTCCTCTTCTTTCCTTCAAAGATTTATTTTCTTTTCGTGTATGTATGTGTGTATGTATGTATGTATGTATGTATGTATGTGTGTGTGTATGTATGTATGTATGTAGTATGTGTGTGTATGTTTGTGTATGTATGTATGTATGTATGCATGCATGCATGCATGTGGGCATGAGCCCACAAAGGCCAAATCTTTCTGTCTCCCTGGAATTGGAGTTTCAGGCTCTTGTGAGCTACTCAGTGCGTGTACTGGGACTCAAACTTAGGCCATCTGGAATGGTAATAAATACATGCTCTTAACCACTGAGTCATCTCTCCAGCCTTTTTTGCCCCCTTCACATTGTGAACAGCTATTCATGAATGAATACGAAAGAAGAAAAATGATATGTATGTTTTACTTGGAATAACCATAGAGGCTAGGTAGATAGTCAGAGGCCAGGGCAGGAGGGGAATAGAATAGAGTGTTATTAAGGGAAAAAGAGGAAAGCAGAATGGGAGGGGGTTTGGAGGGACGGTTAAAGAAGGGAATATGGAGAGAAACAACTCACATTTAAAGCCTTTTGAAAAGCCATATGGAAATTACTACTGGAGAAGTGGAGTTACCATTTAATGGGGGAGAAAATGCAACCAGACATCTTATGCTACCAAGTAAAGGCCCAGAGTTAGGAAAGGGTTACTTCTTGTTGCATTAGTGGCCAAAGAGTCCCATAGAGATCCACTGTGTCTGCGTGCAAAGTACTGGGGCCACAAGTGTACACTACCAGTCTTAGAATCTATACTCTGGAAGATTTACTTATTTTTATTTTATGTGTATGCCTCTTTTGCTTGCATGGTGTTAGAATGCCAGGTGTGTACAGTGTGTGAGGAAGACAGAGTCCCTGGAACTGAAGTTACAGATGTTGGGAACCACCTCATGGGTACTGGGAGCAAAACCTACATCAACTGCCAGATCAAGTGGTACAGTGCCAGTACTGTAGCATTCTTACAGCCCCCACTGGAAGTGATTTGTTATATTGTTCCTTACCTCTAATTTTAATTTAGAAAATTTCTCTTTATTTTGGTGAGATTAGCTAAGAATTGATCTGTTTTACTTTTATTTTTTACTTCTTTACTTGACTCCAATTGCTATTCTTTTAGTCTCCATTTTTATTAATTTTGTCCTTATTTTATTATTTCTGGTTACTTACTGTTTGGATATTTGGCTCTCTGTTTTATTTTTCTACAACCTTGAAGTGCATTCACTTGCTTATTTATCTTACATTTGTCTTATTATTAAATGTAGTTACTCATGGCTATAAACTTCCCAAAATTGACAAATAGAATTCATGAAATTAAAATTCTCTCTCTGTCTCTCTCTCTCTCTCATACACACACACATACACACACACATACACACACACACACACATACATACACACACACCTGTCAACTGGTTGAATAGACAGCCCATAAAATGGAGGAACACCTTTGTCAGCTAAATTTAGACAAAATATTAATATCTAGAATAATGAAGAACTGCAAGACTTAACACCAGTGGTATAAATTTTTCAGTTAGATAATATGCCAATGATCTGATAATTCTCAAAAAAATACAAATAGCCTATAAATATTTAAAAATTGTTTAGCATCTCTAGCCATCAGAAAAATTAAATTTTAAAGTACTGTGATTCTGTCTCATCCCAGGCACAGGAAACACATCAATGAACAAATAATCACAAACACAGATGAGGATGTGGAGAAAGAACAGTAAACTAGAGCAGCCACTAAAGGAAATGAGCATGTGAACATCTCAAGTAACTAAAAATCAAACCATCCTATGGCCCAAAGGACTCTGTATCCCACTACCAAGACACTTATCAATGCTCTTTTCACAATAATGAAGACATCCATCAAGAGATTACAGATAATGAAAATATGACATACATACACAATGAAATTGTACCATCAAGAAAAATACAATTATGAAACTTGGAGTAAAATGGATGCAACCAGAAAACTTTATACCAAGAGAAGCAATCCAGGCCCCAAAAGATATACAGTATGCATCTCTTTCTTATTTGGATCCTAAATTATAACTATTAAATATCTATGTATAAATAAGTAGGAATAAATATGGGTAAAGATCAGAAGATTGAAGAGGGACCAGCCATTTGACTGGTTAAAAAATATAGCTTTTGAGGGGGACCTAGACCATAGAACAGAGCAGAAAGAAGAAATATTGGGGACAAAAGGGCACAGCAGGGAATGAGGAGTGGCAAATTGAGGAGAGAGTTTGGGAGAACTGGGAGGAATCAACCAACACGAAATATGTGGGAAAACACCATATGGAAGCAGATTACTTTTTAAGCTGATTTTTAAAAATCAAAATTAAAGTAAATATAAAGATAGCAAATGAGTGAGATTAAGGAAGAGGGGCTGCAAGGGAGAAGACAGGGCATAAATTAGGTTTAGTAGACAAAGGGAGAAGAAGAAAGGTCAAGAAGGGAAAATCAACAGAATCACAAGAGTAAAAACAAAAGAAGGCTTTCCAATATTGAGAAAATTTACAACAAAAGTAGGTATGTTTAGGAAAGGGAATGAAGTTAAGCAGAGAAGCCTTTAATGGGAAAGTGTGTGTGTGAGCAAACACAGCAGCAAGGTCACAGAACCAGACCACTCCATAGTTAGAAAAACAATTCATTGGGAAACAAGCTGCTGGTCTGTCTCACTACGGGAGAGAATAGCTGTTCAATGGGAAAGCAAGTGGATTTGATAGGACAGTCAGCAGGTGGGTCTTTGAGCTGACGACAGCTGTTCAGGTTAATGGGAACTAGATATACTTTGGCTCTGTCAGTTGACCATCAGCGGCAGACAAGAGAAGTGTCAGCATTCTTGACAAATAGAAACCCATCGAACAGTTTCTGCAGAATGCTGACTCTAGGTTTCTGTTTGCTTGGTAAGAAACGATCCTGGGTTGGGTCAATGTGGGTCATCTTAGAACACTGTCAGCAGCACTGCCATTTTGGTGCCCACCTTGTAACCTGACAGTGTGTAAATTATATATATGGAAAGGAAGAAAATATTTGGAAAACACAACAAAGAAAAATACTACTGTGAGTATAGTGGGAAAGGAACATGAAGGGAAACACAACGGAGAAACAGTGTTTTAGCAGTTCCTTTTAGGGACCTCGAAGTCAGCCTCTATATATGTAGGGAGGGGTTGGTTGAACTTCGGACTTTGATCTTTCCCAAGATTCCTACAGGTATGTAGCCTGTATTGGGCAAGTGTCTGATGCCTGCCAGAGCTGTCTTCATTTTAACCCTTCCTTTCTTTGTGTATCAGTAGCCTTGTTTGTCATACTTGGCTTCTTCTACCCTCCAAAGACTCTCAATTTATACTCCATGGGTCTGGCAATGTTCTAGCTAGTGATGTCTCCCAGGTAAGTTAGAAGTGGGAACCACAGTACGGGGTTTGTCTTTGTAATTTTGAAACCAAGTCATTAATCACTCTGTGGCGGGGATGCCGTTAGGGTGTCAAGAAGTTGGTTGGCGCTTCGGTGTTCTCCAATTTTGCAGACCAGAAAGTTATAGCAGGTAGATGGCTCCAAAGGTTGACACACCCATTAACCTCAAGTTCAGTGCTAGTAATCTCCAGGCTTATTCTCAGTTGGGGGTCTGTTCCCACGCAAGAAGAGGTGGAGTGATGTTTCCTGAAAATTCTGGCAATGTGGCATATTATCTCCAGTCTCTTTGACTGATGGTTGCTTATTGTCAGTTTTAAACAGTATGTGTTTCCTTTCAAGATGCCACTCAGTCACAGACCTATGAGACATGGTGCTTTTTTTTTTTTTTTTTTTATGGTGAATACATCTTTCCAGAGAAGCTACTGTTTAAGCAAGGCCTGATGCTGGGTTGGAGGGTTGTGAGGACTCTAGCCTTGCGCAGTCCTTTGGATACCGTTTCTGGCGTAGTTAGGGTTTCTATCGCTGTGAAGAGATACCATGATCACACAGCTCTTAGAGGAAAACATTTAAGTGGAGCTGGCTTACAGTTTGAAAAGTCCAGTCCATTATCTTCATGGAGAGAAGCATGGTGATACGCAGACAGACATGGTGCTAGAGATGGAGCTGAGAGTTCTACTTCTTGGTCCACAGCTGAAGGAGTCTGCCCATCAGGCCTAATTTTGAGCATATGAGACCTCAAAGCCTGAGTCCATGCAGATACACATCTTCCAAGAAGGATACACCCACTCCAGCAAGGCTACACTTACTCATAGTACCATTCCTTGTGTGCCAGTTATTCAAACACATGAGGCTATGGACCCATTCCTTTTCAAACCATCTTGGTCTCTTTTTACAAGGACTGCTTGGCTTGCCTTTTGAATGAGCCTTCTGCTTCCCTTCCCCTCTCCAGAGGCACGAGCTGCTTTTGACTTGAATTGAAGTGATATTGGATCCTGGACTGTGCAGTAAGGACAAAATACAGGGCCTGCAATAGTTCACACAAAGTAGGAGACACCTCTCATTCCATTTGCTGCTAGTTCAGAGAATAGAACAGTTATTTTTACTTGTCATAAGATTCAGGACAAATCAAATTTCTTAAAAACTCAAATGGAGCAAGAAACAGTTAATTACACAGTTTTTTTTCACCATTTCAATTTCTATTTTTCTTTTTTTTAATGTAAAATCCTTGTTTTCATTCCATATCTAGTTGTTCCTCTCTTTCTGTGAACACCTTTTTGTAAATTATGAAGAGACTACAGTTGAAGCATCTTCCTTCCTAAGAAATGGTTTATTTCCTTAGAACTGTTCCTGCTTTCTTTGGGTATCACAGATCTGTTCTTCCTTCGATTTTTCCTTCTTTTCTTCTTCACTTTTTTCTTCTTTCTTCTTCCCTTCAGATGGCATGAAACTGACAGGAATGTGGGTGCAGTGACATTCAACTTCCTCTAAGGTGAATGCCAACAAGTTCTTCTTTCCTTTCCCGGGCTTCACAGTATCAGTGTCAGAGGATAGCCTCTTGGCATTGCCCTACACCATCCACTTTATGCTCAGTGAAAGTCAGTACTTGGGTACTTTAGAAAACACACATCCATTTCTAAAGGAGGACATAGCAGATATGTGTGGAATCTGACCAGAGAGCACCAGGCAAACACTCTAAGTGCATACCTCTAGGTTGAGAGGGGAAGGCTGCCAAAACCACCCATCCTGCTTCCCTGTTGTGCTATTTCCCCCCGTCTTCTTCCTGTCTTCTCCTCTTTAATAATTTTGACTCTCGGAGGACTCCAAGCTGTTCTACCAAGGTTGATTTCTAATCCCACCCTTCTGATTAGCTCTAGACCCTCATTTGTAACTGTCAAAGCTCTGCATTTTACTTATTGGTTGACTCACAAAATTCTGTATTGATCTCTAAAGATTCAATAAAATATAGTCTCCTGTGGGTTTTCTGAAGGCCACAAAACTGAACATGCTGCAAGGAATCGTATTTGCCTATTCTTTGTTTATCAAAATCAGTAACTGAGGTCCCCAGTTCATCTTTAATTTTTTTCCCCTTTGTCTGATCTTTCCATTTAATTGGTTATTTGGGCCTGTCCAGCCTTCGTATTGACATGCAAACCACACTAAATCTGCCACAGAACTCTCTTTTGGAAGAGGTCTGAATATTATCTGGTTACTGAAAATCCTTTGATGACAGACCTTGGGTTGCAGAACTGAGAAAAATTTAAAGTATGTCTGCCCTTCATAACTTTGTGCTTTGTACATATTGAGCCTAGTTATGATAATTTCATATGTGCTACTAGACTCAAGACCCAATAGAAATGAAGGAACAAGAATGTTACCATTTTCATCTTAGTAAGAAGAATATTGAAAGCATACCCGAGTTCCCAAACCTGCAGCTAACTTGTTGCATGATATTTTGACAGCAGAGGTGGTGCATGTATTCACTTATTTGTTTTTATCAATAGAATAAATATTATCATTGATCTACTATAAGGCAACATGCAAATAATATTATCATTGAATAGCTACTCTATGCCATACAGTGCAAAGCTCTGGGAAGGGAGACAACTCAGATCTCACATTAAGGGCTGCGAGGCAGCATAATAAATGCTCAGTGAATACTCATTCAGGTAATGTCAGGCAGATGGGGATGAGTGATAGAGATTTCCTGGAGAAAATGGTACCCCCACAGGCATGTGACTCTCAAGTATGGATACAGTGGCCAGGGAACTAAAGGGCTCTTTCTAGTACTAGGCAACTCAGATGGTGGGTAGCAGATACTAAGGAGAAAAAGGGAGGGGCGTAGTTACCTCTGCAATTCAATAAGCTAGTTAGGAATACAGTGCAGGAAACAGCACAGACTTAAGCACAAGTGAGGGAATCAGTTTTCTTCTGTACGGTATGGATCCAAATTAAATTTGATTAAATTGAGGGAGGATACACTGCAGAACTCCAGACAGCTGTCCTAATTTAGTTTTGAAAGTTGTATGTATTCATGGCTTACACTGATTTATCCCAATATTTTATGGTCAGATATTCTTTTTGCCACTCTAGTAAAAGGAGCACAAATGTAGCAATATGAATAGATAATATTGCCAAGTTAATTTAAAATTAATATGCTCTGGTTATTTAAAAATTTATGGACTTCAGATGTGTTAAAATGTATTCCCAAACAACAAGCTGCAACTATGGGAGAAATGCTAGAAGATGAAGATTTTCCATATATGCCTTCATCTGTATGGCCAGAGCAGAATTTGGCTTTGTAATAGTTTTTAATCTTTATTTATGAAATCCAAAGGCAATGGAAAACTAAAGGGTGAATTGGTAGCAAAACCTCCTTGTTCCTGAAACCTGTGGCCACAAAATGTGACCCAGGCTGGCGGGAGGCAGCTCTCAGTCTGCATGTCACGTGGTGTGAATAGGTGCTTCACTGGAGAAGCACGAATGTGCTGGCAGCATTTAATGTTAAATGACATACCTCACATGCACTTGGCTGCTATTTTCCATGTTCCCATGAATTCATGGCAACCTTAGATTCACAGGAAGTTGTCAGAAATGATAAAGAAAGGCACAGCGTATGGCTTCTCTCCAAATGCTAACATTTGCATGACCATGGTACTGTATCATAACCAGGAAACTGAGACACCTCATTTACCTAGTCTGGATCCCATCAGTTTTATTCCCTCTCTCTATTGTTTTCCTGTGTCTATGTTAGGGTTCTGTGCAGTTTTGTCACTAATTCTATTTGTAGGACCATTACTTTCCTCACTATGAAAGATAGCTTCACACTCTCTTATTTAGTGACAGTTCTAGTTAGTCCCCCTCACTGCCCCCTGCCTGCTTTCTAGCCCATGGCAAATCATTTTCCATCTCTATAATATTAACATTTTAACACTACTGGGTAAATGGGATCATATATTATGTCACATTTGGTGAGTGGCGTGTTTCTTTAGAGATCCATATAAATTGGCACATACATTAATATCTGAAACCCCACTTGCTCCAGAGGTTTTAGATGGGGGCTAATAGAGCTACTTAGGAGCTGGGTGGCAAGAGCTGAGACGTATGGCGTGAAGCCTCCATCTATAGCAGCTGGCACAAATGCAGTGCCTGCTGCCCACGTGACATTCGCCCCACTGTGCAGCCCCTCTTCAGGATTCACTGCCATCTGCCTCATGTGCGGTGATTAGCTTACTTCTCACTGTGTTTTTCTTCTGGGCTTTCTAAATCTTAGCTCTAGTTTACAATTTGACTTCTCTGGTCTTGGCAGTTCATTTCTCTGAGACTGAGACTGTCTTCTAGATCAGATAATGCTGCTGCAGTCAGCATGCAGAAATGAGACCTGGGGTTCAGATTTCACCCTGTGAATGAACACAGGGATCCAGAGGGCTTCTAGAACCAGAAACAGAGTCTTCTCTGAAGAGCGTTGCGATATGGGTACTTATTATCATTAGAGTGGATTTTGGTTTGAATAAAATAAAGCTGTAAATATAATTGCTGTTAACATATTTTAAAGTAAGATCTGCCCTACTTGAGCAGACACGTAGCTCAAAAAGCAGCTTTGTAAATTATATGGTGGAAAAGTTTTCACTAAATTTAATTATATCATATGCTTTTCTTGACATTTGACTAAAGTACATCTTAGTGTGTGTATGTGTGTGTGTGTGTGTGTGTGTGCGCGAATACACAGAGTGAAAGATAGAGCCAAATTGACAGCAATGTTAAAGAAATAGAGAAACATAATAGAGATAGCTCAAGGGGTGACTTGTCTCATTTGTGCTTGCACCCCAGTTCTGTTTCCATTCCAGTACAATGCAAGACACCCGAACAGATGAAGCGACACTACTGTCTCGAGCCCTGGTGAATCTACATTTCCCTCGTGCGTGAGGTGAAACCGAAGTTGCTCTTTCTCACAAAGATTCTGCCTGCAGATGTGCTACTCATATTGTAAAAACGCTCGCAGGTGGAACTCAAAAGCATCACGTCAAATCATTCAAATACTTTATTCAGTTGAAATAATTGTCTAGGAAAATTTCATATGTTCACTTTTCCATCTGGAGGTCTCATTCTGTAGGGCAGCTTGAGTGTTGTGGATCTGTGCTGCTGCATTTGGCAATGACTAGCAGGGGTCTGTTCAGAGACCAGCCAGAGGATTCACTGACTCCCTGGAGAAATCAAGAAAGATGAGAGGAAAGGCAGTTTCCAACCCTCATTGACTCTCATGCCCTCTTCATCAAGAGAACCAGTCCAAGCAGAGGAAAAATAAAGACAAAATAAACAGAGAGGGTGGGAACTGGAGAGATGGCCAAGCAGTTAAGAATGCTTGTTGCTCTCGCAGAGGAAGGACCTGGATTCAGTTTTACAAGATGCATCACAACCCCATAACATCACTTCCAGAGGATCCAGTGACCTTTTCTGACCTTCAGAAGCGCACCTGGTACATATAGACACCTGTACACAAAAACTCACACATAAAATAAAAAGAATAACATTGGTAAAATTTAAAACTATGTAGGATGATTCAGGCAATGGCTTATACATTCATATAAGTTAACTGGGACCACTCTCTGTAAGAGAGCTTTGTGGGATTTATGGTGTAAGAAAGAAATGAGCAAAAGATGAGCATCTCCTTTAAAGTGTTGTCTTGAAGGCCTTACACCCCAGTGTGCTAAGAAATGTTCTAGGTGACTAAGAACTCTCCAGTTTTCTCAAACAGTCTCTGCACTGACTTCCAACACTTTTTGCCTTTAGCCAAAATTCCTTTTCCTTTTGCAGAGTGACTCAACTCTAAAGATGCAGCAAATCATTTCATGAAAAATAATTTTACTTGGAAAATCCTCTTGCAGATGAGTGCGTGAGAAAGTACATAAAACAAAAGAAACAAGAAAGGGCATGTATCTGGTTGGTGACCCCTCCTGAAATTGTGAGGTCAGGGGAAAAAAGTGTGAAAAAGAAAGACTGACAAGCTGCTATATTTTGACCCTAAATTACACTTACACATATGTGTTATAATCCTTTGCTTATCATGTAAAATATTCAAATCACAACTTCAAGGACACCTTACAACCTTACTGTTGTTGGGGGCCCAGAGCAGCACTGTCACCAAGTAGGTCTTGAACACATATTTACTGACTAAACATTTTATAAAATGTTGGGGGGGGGTGCTTTGCTTGTTCAATTCTAGTTGCACATAGTGCAATATCAATCTTTTTTATATTTGCAAAATTAAAACTTTTTTTTCTATCTGGCTTAATTATCTCATTAGAATTTAGTAAATTCGGCAGAGGCTGCCCTTCGGGGCTCATTAAGTCAAATCTCCACTTCAGGATTAGGAATGCTGTAAGAGAAGAAGATACATTTAGAGTCTTAGTTGGGAGCCTACTTGGCTGAAAGTCCTTTGGTTGCTAGGACACTGAAAGAGAGAGCTGCCTTTGGGCCAGGGGCATGCAAGTATCTGAAGGACTCCTGGGTTTGTGGCACTAGCTCTGTGGTGCAGAAGAGAGCCACCTAGGATCAAGGCCTGCGGGGGGGTAGGGGGTGGGGAATGGGGGCACTGGATTTCTGAGTGCTGAAGAGCAGAGTCAGACAGCTGAATGTTCTGAGCAGGCTGCCCCCATCTTTGCTGGAGAAAGGGGATCAGTTACAACTCCCTCAGGGTTGAAATTTGAGTTTTGATGGAACACAAACTGTGTTGCTGTGTTAGCACTGCGAAACTGTTTAGTCTCCAGGGTATTGGGGTCTAAAGCTTTCTACCAACTTGAACTTCTCCTGAGAGTTTATAGAGTTAGAGGAGGAGGAGGAGGATGAGGAGGAGGAGGAGGAGGAGGAGGAAGAACAAGAGGAGGAAAAGGAAAAGGGGGAGGAGGAACAACAGCATACAAAGCTGGGAGGCTATTCTATTTAGATGCGACCATGACTCGTGCTGGTTTGAAAATAGAATTTATAGTTTACTGCCTTATAAGGGGGACTTTAATCTTCTCTCCTTTTTTTTTTTTTCATGGTTACTAATCTGTGCAATTCTTAGCAAGCAAACAGAAGTGCTTTGCACCTGGGTACAAAATACCACATGTCTTGGTGATATCACAAGACCAGTTCAACCACACCGAGGCTCATTTCCTAATCACAAATCCACTGACTTGTCTACCTTTCTTGGCCCCAAAGACTGGATTTGAAACTGCCTCAGTGACCTGTCACTTTGAAGTTCTCGTCTGTACGGTGTGCAGCCATATGAGGAACCTTTTCATCCTCTAAAACTGTTTTGCTTTGGTCGGGCTCTCACTAAAATGCCTCTCCATGGGAATTCACGTAGGCGACTCGCCCCAGCCTGCTGCCCGCCTCTGTGCTTTGGCTTTTCTGCAGGCTCCTTTGATTAGGTTTTGGCAGGTTGTTGAAGGCATATGTTTTACACTTTGCTGGTCTGATTTGTGAGATTCTGCTGACATCCCGGAAAGCGCTACAAAAACCTGTTGCTCGTATCCAAGGGTATGTGTTTTATGGCAGATGCCCAGAGCTCAAGTTTCTTGACAACACATCTTATTTATGGAGACACAAATGCAGGCGGTGTTGTGCAGGACCACGGTGCTGTCCTTCTGGGAAGAACTTTTGCCTTCGGTTGTTTTGTTTTCCTGTTCTTACCATGCATCTCCTCTTGTGTGTATGTTGGGGAAAGTGTGCCAGTTGCTGCTGCTGTCATTTACTGACATATACCATATGCCCCAAACCACGCATTGACTTTTTACTGGGAGACTGGAAGAGGACTGCTACTGCCTCATGCTGAAGAGGACGAAACTGAGGTTTATTGGGGTCAAGCAACATTTGCAGCATTTTATGGACCTGTGAAACCAAGATGCAGAGCTTGGTATGTTTTGCCTCTGAAGTTAATGATCTTGATCCTCATAAAAGGCAGGAGACGAACATGCTTCTGAGTTTTGAAGAAAAGAAGTTTTGTTTTGTAATTTCCATATTATTTTTAAATAAATTATTAAACTTGCACAATGTCACGGAGATTCTGCCATAACTAGACATCATTTCTTTCTTCTATAGACACCAGAGCAGGGCAGTTTTTCTTTCTTTTCATTCATTAATTTATTTTTTACTTTACATCCCAGTCACAGCTTCCTCTTTCTCTTCTCCCCTCAGTTCCCTAACTCCTTTCCTTTCTCCTCAGAGAAGGGGAGGCCTCCCAGGGTTATCAGTCTGCCTTGTCATATCAAGTTGCAGTAGGACTAATTTTCAAGGAGGGGTGACTTTACTCCTTCAGGGACAACTTCACAATGTCTGGAGCCATTTTTCTTGACACATTAGATAAATACAGAGCTGTTGACACCTATGGGGTAGAGGTAGAGGACAGAGATTCTGCTTGACATTCTTTTTTTCAAAAATATTTTTAAAAGTTAATTTATTCAGATTACATCTTAATTGCTATGCCCACACTTGTATCTTCCTGTTCCTCCCTGCCTCCTTCTTTCACACTAGTCCCCTCCCCTAGGTCTTTGACAGAAGGGGACCTCCTCCTTCACCGCATTCTTAATACACACAGCTCTTCCAAGATGCGAGTGTTGCTGGGGTTGAGGTGTTTTGGAGAAAAAAAAAAAAAACGGGAAATAATCTTGAAATTATATTGTAACTTTAGTGATGGGTTGGTAGACTGTATTATCTTTCTGCTATTTCTCTTTTACTGGAATTTAGATGTGAAAATTGTATCATGGCTTTTGCTTTGTTTTCTTTGATAAATATAAAATATGAGACTTGTTTAGAAAAATCACTGAGTGGTGTTGACATCCTCTTTTCCTTCTGTGAGCATTCACTTAACATGAAGGCAACATGGAGGACAGAGCCAGCCTATTCAGAAAGCATGATGCTGTAGCCTGCTGAAAACCCTGAGATGTTGGGGTGGCTTGTTACTATACTATAGTAAACCACACTATAGTTTCCATGGTTGTTATTTCTTTTTTTTTTTTAACACATTTTTATTGAAAGATAAAATAATTCATATTACATCTCATTTTCTATCCCATTCCATACATCCTCCCATTCCTCCCTCCCTCCCACTTTCATCCCAATCCCCTTCCCTATGACTGTGACCAAGGGGGTCCTCCTCCCTGAATATGGTGCTAGGGTATCAAGTCTCTTCTTGGTAGTCTGCTATCCTTCTCCGAGTGCCATTGGGCCTCTCCAACAAAGGGACATGGCCAAATATGGGGCACCAGAGATCCTGTGAAAGTCAGTCCCCAGTCTCCACTTAACTGTGGAGAATGTTCTGTCCCTTGGTTAGATCTGGGTAGGGGTTTGACGATGGTTGCATGTTTTGTCCTTGGTTGGTGCCTTTGATCAAGCAGAACCCCTGGGCTCAGATCCACCCATCATAATGTTCCTCTTGTAGGTTTCTAGGACCCTCTGGATCCACTTACTTCCCTTCCCCTATATTTTTCTCACCTAGAGTCTCAATAGGATGTTCTTACCTCTATCCCACTTTCCTGGTAGGTGCAGATTTTGATGGGATCTGCCCCATGGTTGTTATTTCAAAAGATGAGGTTAAGTGCAATTGTAGTGTAAGAGAAACTTGGAATAAAAGGTTGGAGTTGGTGTATACCAGCCAGAAAATGCTGTTTTAGTGTCATATATGGAAAGTTTAAGCGGGGAGAAAAAATTACTCTGGGGATAGAGAGGCAGCTACCTAGAAATGTGTAATATAGACTCCAGAGATAGCAGTCAGGTGGCGATAACAGTCTTAATGAAAGGGAGAAGAGACTCAACATGATTGGGTCTATATAAATAAAGCTTTGGGAGCTTATGTGAGAAACGCACATAGATACATATGAAGATCATTGAAGGATATGATCAAGACTTTGAGAGGGGCTAATTTGGAAGACAGTGCTGTGTAAGTGGATATTTTGGAATGGATATAACCCATTTTTCTAGAGCTACTGAATGTGAGTGAGAACAGCTGGTTCTTTGGGTGGGGATGCTCAGTGAAGGTGACTGGGAGGGTCTGGAGGATGGGAACTCGAGTGAGTTACACATTTGTGCATTATCTGTGTAAAGCGCAATGGACATTATCTATAGAGAGTGACTAGAACCTGAGTGGCTAGTCTTGGTCAGACCAGCGAGTGTGCAAACCTTCATGGTCCTCCTGCCTCCATTCCCTAGCCCTGGGGTTACAGAAGTACCCTGCCATATCTGGCTTTTTATGTGAGTCCTAAGGATCTGAAGTCAGGCCCTCATTTTGTGCTACACTTAACCCACTGAGCTGACTCCAAGTCCCCCAAATCTTTTCGATTAATCACAGCCTATTAGTTTTTCTTCCTGGTTTCCATATTAGGGACACCTAAACAGCAGGTGTTCACAACTTTAAGGGAAGGGATGTTTGTTCCTGTCCTCTTCCTAACTTCTCCAAGGTCTGTGTTTAATTGGCTGCTTATGTAGCAGTTTTGCTAAGCGCTGCTCCTTGGATCAAACAGATTGGCAATACAATACCTTCCCTATGGAGCTGTGCCCTTTCTTCCTCCAGCCTCACTTCAGGACATTAGGCCTTTGGCAGTATGGCAGAGAAATGTGTATCTGCTGGCCTCCGTCAGCTGGCTGCTGGCTGCAGGACTTGCATGCACAGCAATGGGAGAAGTCACAGGAGTACAGGAGGTTTCCTGGGGAGAGAGAGATGTTGAACACGCTGCTGTAAAGTACCACTGGTCTTTACTGAAGACTAACCCGCTCCTCCCGCAAAAGTCGGGCTGATCTGAGTGAGCCCATCCACCATAATGATTTTTTGTTCATTCCTCAAGCAAAATGACTCATCCAGCTTGTGTAAGATCACAGAACTTCTTTGAAGCTTGGTGAGTTTAGGACTTCATCATTTTGGAAGAATGGATGGACTTGTTAAGTAAATCTAATTGTCTGTAAAAATCTTCATAGTTAATGCTCAGAGAAGGCGGATTGTTCTCCACTGTTTTCTTTTCCTAAGCTATCTTTTTGTGATTGGTAGAACACTTCTAATTATCCTGGAAATTGCAGTTGTGGAGTTCAGGTCTTAGATAAAATGTTCTTCTAATTGTCCTCTTTTTTCCCTCCCCTCCCCCCTTGTGCTTCAGACCCAGGGCAGGCAGCTCCAGCTTCTCCCAGCATTCCTCGGTCCTCCTATCTGCTGCAGGACGTGGCTAGCATACTGCACCCTCTACTCTGAACTTTGCAGGACAAGGGCTTTCCTTTCTCCTTCACCATATTATCTGGACAGTCTCTCTCTTCTCTCTCTCTCTCTCTCTCTCTCTCTCTCTCTCTCTCTCTCTCTCTCTCTCTCTCTCTCTCTCTCTCTCTGCCTTGCATGGCAACGAAGAGCTGCTTCCAATGAACCTCTGTTTATATACTTTAACATGTCTTGCATGAGACGCAGTCTTTTCTGAACACAATACTTCATTTCCACCTTACTACCCTTTCCTAGCTCCTCATTTTCTTTACTTATAGGAAAAGGGAGGAATGTTGGTTCATAAGCCAGTCCCAATAGCTTGCTTCTAGGTTGCCTAGCAATTTTGACATCATCATCTGCTGCTGCCACCACCATCCTGTGCACTCTGTTAAACCTCTTTCAGTTTCCTTCTACCCCCCCCCCCCCGCCATGGCTCACTCAAGCCTTTTCTCCTCTCCTCTTCCCGTCCACAATTCTCCTTTCATACCAGATTTGGTGTGTGGTATCTATTTATATATTATACAACACCTCATCTCCCTTCTGTCTTTCCTGTCTTCCACTTCCCCCTTCTCTCCTTTGATGAGGTGAGGTTTTTCCCTGTAGCCCATACTGGCTTTAAAGTTTCAGCAAACCTTGCGCCTCAACCTCCTCAGTTGTGGGACTGCAGGCATGGAACCCAATACCCTGCTCACGAGAATGTAGCTTACCTTCTTTGACTGGCCCCCAGAATCTTTGTGGGCCTCAGAATCCACAATCCAACACCATCCTACATTTCGCTTCATGTTCCCAACTTTTCCTTGCCATCTCTGAACATTAATGGTCACATCCTAACATGGAAACTCACTGATGGAGTGGCAGACTCAGGGCTTGCTCTTGAATCACTGTACTGTACTGTGTCCGTCCCTTTCAATAGAGTTGTGTTGCAGGCCCTTGGAGGCATAAAGCTTTCACCTAAAAATGCTCATCATTAATAGTGGAATGTTAGGCAAGGAGAGATGCTTCTGAGAAGCCATTAGGCCTTTTAATTGCTTCACACTAATGATCAGCTCTCTTGTCTCCCCCGACCTCCCTATGCTTGTATGGAGATTGATAGTTGAATGCTGTTTTGATGTGTTGAACAGAGATTAAGCTATGGAGCATTATTAATATTGTTACATTTTTAATAGACAATGAGGGCTAATCATATTGGCTAGCTCTAGGTAATTTTCCAGATTTACTCTTCCATAAAATTCCCATTACAAACACCCCTTTGATGACACTGAGCTGTTCACAAGACTCAATACAGACTTCATATAGGCCCACAGTATGTCCTAATGAGGAATGTGGGGTCTCTAATCTTGTGATTCCCTCAGTGATTGACACCATCTCCCTCTACACTGGCAGTGTAGTAAGAAAATTATATGAATAATCCTCTGAGTGGTGAGGGTCCAATGAGCTAGGACGCTTAAGATGCAACGTGGGAAAGTCAGAGCAAGGGCACGAGGAACCAAAAAGCAAAGAGGCCACACCTCCACACAAATGTGCCAGTTCAGAAGCCATTTAGATTTGGACTAGAGAAGAAAACAGCAGAAGCAAGGAGTGGATTAAGTAGTTGTTGAAAAGACAACAGCAGAGGTCAGAGGTGGGATCAGAGCCGAGCAATATTCCCCTCAGTCTGCAACCTGGCTGCTCCTCTATGGGGGTGGAGCCCTACTCTACTCCTTGCCTTATGTGCTCTGGAACGTGCATGCATCCTTGCACTGTCCAGGCCTTGGCATCTTTGGATCTCTAAGAGTTAGGAGACAACTCAAATATTCTTTCTTTCAGAGGCCAGAAATATATGTCTCTCTCTCTCTCTGTGTATATTACAGTTGAGGTTGGAGAGGTTAACTTACTTGTCCACATTGAAGAGTTAATATTTTAGAAATTTATCCTTTTCCTTTCAGTTGTTGTTGTTGTTGCTTTTCTGCACTAACTCTACTTTAAATTTCACAAAATACCAATGCCAAGAATACTAACACATAACTAGTGGCATTCCTTATGTATCGTCTCTTTTCCAAAGTCTGCATATGTCTTGGGTGTTTCTTTGGTTGTCTACAGCTGGTAAGAGTGTTAAGACAAGGATTCTACAAAGAGGTAAAGGAAGCCTCTTCCCGTGTGGCTTACAGCATTCACACTGGGAGAATTCATATCAGGGTTAGCAAATGAAACAGCTGGTTGTTACATCAAAGGAAAACCAAAATAGCACTTTCTGTACCACACTACCTAATCACCGGAGCATCTCTGCATCCCTTCTATTTGTATCTCATTTGCTTTTCCATATATGAACATCTGTACCTTAAATTATCACCAAACTCTCCACTTGCTCAGTATACTACCCAAATTCTTATCCACCAAAAGACATCATTCCAGCAATTCAAGTGCTTTTTCTATTGATCCAACACACAATAGATTTGAT
Organism: Acomys russatus; assembly: GCF_903995435.1. Lineage (NCBI taxonomy): Eukaryota > Metazoa > Chordata > Mammalia > Rodentia > Muridae > Acomys > Acomys russatus. The sequence goes on along the minus strand of NW_026131761.1, from coordinate 32,723 downwards.
AATTGCTCTCATCTTAAAAGCCTTCCTTTGGTTTCATTCTAGTTATTTTTTCCCTTATAGAAGGTTAAAATCCCTTTGTTGGTCTACTCCAATTTAACCTTGTCTCTGAGCATGCTATAGAGAGTTCTTTTGTTAAGGGGAAAAATGACTTCTCTGGTACTAAGTATTTAAGGTCAGTTCTCAGTGCTCATTGTACTTGGTGTCTTAGCAGCAGGTGACAGTTGACAACTCTCTCTTGACACTGCTTTACTTGGCATCTATGGCATTATGTAAGAGTCTTTCTGACATGTTAGGCTCCCCTGCTTTTGTTGTTGTTGTTGACTCTCTTCTAGTGTTAGCATGTCACATAGTACAGCCTTGGTCTTTTCACTTCTGTCTGCATCCATTGCCTCGATGCTGTCATGGCTTCAAATGCCACTTACGTTCCAGAGATTTCTGCACTTGTATCTAGAGCTCCATTTCATTTCTCTATTTGATCTTACCACTTGAAGGTCTCATAGGGACCTCCACCTTGATCTGCCCCAAACTCAACTTTCCATCTTTCTAATCGAAGCTGATGTCTTTGAATTCTCACTTCAACTAATGGCAGCTTCCGCTCTCGCTGGCTCAAGCTGGGAACCTTAATTATCCTCAATGCCCTTTTGTTCCCACCCAGATGTTCAGGAAATCTCATTTGCTCTAAACTTCCCACCTTATCCACTGTCATCACACTGCTGTGAGCATTGATCATGTGGGCTGCTGCTACGGCCTCTCACTCATAGGCTGGCCTTCACCTAACTCTCCTGGAACCCAACTTTCCCACAGAAGCTAGAGTGATCTTTCCACAGTACAAGTCGGATCATGTTACTCCTCCATCTAAAACTCCAGTTGATTCCCATCTTAATTAGAGTCGAAGCTGAAGCCCTTCTGTGCCCAATTATCTTTCTGAGCTCATTTCCTGCCATCCTGTCTAAGTCCCTTCCTGGCACACAACCCAGGGGCGTTTGCCTGTAATGCTCTTCTCTCACTACTCCTGAGGGCAGCTCTTTCAGCTCTGCCTTAGTCTGAAGGCCAGTGTTGTAAAGGCCTGGTCCTCACGTTGGCTTCTTGGGTGATGAGCACCTTTAAAAGGTGGAGCCTAGAGGAGGTCACTATAGACATGTCTTCAAAGGGGCTTAGGGAACCATAGCCTCTTCTGTTGCTGTCATTTGGACTCTGGAGGTGAGCCATTTGGATCTGCTACATATTCCCACCTCACATGATGTGCTGCCTCAGTATAGGCCCGGAAGCAATGGGGAACAACCACCTGTACAATGAAAGCTCTAAACATGTTTTATTTAAAAATAATCTATTTTTTGATAAGTTAATCATCTCAGGTACTTGTTATCATAATGGGGGATGCTGACTCGTGTAACTTTTAAGCCTTTATTTGAATGCTTTCTCTCTTGATCCCTATGCCAACACTTACAGTTGCCAACACTTCCCTCTTTTTCCTGAGCACCCCAATGTCCCTTTCCACTGTTCTCTTTATTCCTCTTCCCCATCACATATCAACGTTAAAAATTTTAATTTTATTAATTTATTCAGATTACAACTCAATTGTTATTGCGTCACTTGCATCCTCCTGTTCCTCCCTCCCTCCCACTTTTACCCTATTCCCCTCCCCTAGGTCTAAGACCAAGGGGGACCTCCTCCCCCACTATATGGTAATAGGCTATCAAGTCTCATCTTGGTAGCCTGCTTATTTTTTCTCTGAGTGCCCTCAGGCCTCCCCACCAAGGGGAGGTGGTCTAATATGGAGCACCAGAGTTCATGTCAGAGTCAGTTCCTGCTCTCCCCATAACTGTGGAGAATGTCCTGTCCATTGGGTAGATCAGAGTAGGGGTTTGATATTTACTACTTGTATTGTCCTTGGTTAGTGCAATAGTTTGAGCAGACCCCCCTGGGCCCTGATTCACCTATCATGATGTTCTTCACGTACGTTTCTAGGACCCTCTGGGTTCTTTTATTTCCCCATCTCCTATATTTCTCTTACCTAGAGTTTCAGTAGGATGTCCTCACATCTATCCCAATCTCATGGTAAGTGAAGACTTTCGTGGGACATCACATGTCAACTTTTAAAATGCCATAGCACTGGCTCATTTATAGTATCTACTGTTTATTGTCTTTTTTTCCCTAGAAGATTAGCTACATAATGGTGGGGGTCTTGTGCTTACTTATGCTCAAATGCTTAGAAAAATTGCCAGAATTTAAGAGATTGATAAAATGTTTGCTAAATGAATAGCATCTTTTTTTTACCAGAGTGAGTCATCATGAGGTAGAAATCTACAAAGATCAGAGTGTAAGGGTGTAGAATGGGGACCATAGGCAAGCATGAATGGCAGAGCTTTGGGTAATTTTTGACTAGAAACTTCAGTTCTTTGGAATAGAGTGTTGCTATATCATGCAAGCTGTCCTCAAACTCAGGCCTGATCCCTCCTGGACTTCCTGCATGCTAGGATTGTGGTACTTTGTCAAATGCCCATGGCCAGGGCCTTCTATTTGAAGTGCTGTGGGCCTAACAGGTGCAGCTCCTTGTGTGGTACCGTTCAACTTTATGGCATCTCTATGACCTTGGTTTTTCCACTTGGTCAAATTCAAACTCAGTATTCAGGCACACTCAGACCAAACAACCACACATTAATATGGAGGAACATCACTTCCCTTTGTCTGAACCTACAAGCTCAGTGGTGCATAAAAGCGGTTGTTAACTTCCCAGGATTCAGAGATGAGTGACTCATATGGAGCCTGCTGTCAGCCAAACCACAGGCCCCTTTGCTTGCTTTTTTTTTTTTTTTCACAAAAACCATGCTTAAACAAAATCTGCCCAGTTTTTTTAAACTTTAACTTGTATGCATGGATTTTGTATTTTTTCTATTAAAATTTATTTAGGTCCAATATTCATGTCACTATCTAAGTGTTTTAGTAAACTTTCATAGATTTTTTTTTTGTTGTTGTCTGGAAACTGACAACTGAAAAGAAAATCATTAAGGTATTGATAAAATATTGTCCTGGCCAGGGCCCAAGACTAGACCTGTGCCAAAATATTACAAATCTTCCTTCCCACAATAACAGGATCTATTTAAGCCAGCTATTTTTTTTAATACTGCCCACAAAATGGTTATTGAATAACTTTCAAGTGTGTTGCTGAAGCTGAAGTGAGCTGCAACCCCAGGATGCCACTCATTTCCCAGCCTATCCCTTGACTCGCAGAAAAATAAGCCAGTCTGATCTCGCTCTGTTAGATAAAGCACTGCTGGCTCCTGGTGAGCCAATTCTCTGAGTTCACAAACCATCTTTTATTAAGCCTGCTTTAAGGTCAGCTTTACTACCTGCAGTTTGAAGCTTTGGTTTTCTTTAGCCCAGTGACATCATATCTTTATTATTTTATGACTTACACTTCGAAGGAACTCTTTACACACTCTGAGGTGGGTGGTCTCCATCATTTAGGCATATAAAAATTAACATATTATTTTATATAAATATAGCTATGAAGCTTCATCATAAAATTTTTTGTTTTGGGTTTTTATTTGTTATTTTTTTTTTGTCTCTGCCGACTGTATTTTATATATTTTTTAAATAATTTTTTATTATTAATTTATTCTTGTTACATCTCAATGGTTATCCCATCCCTTGTGTCCTCCCATTCTTCCCTCCCTCCCCTCCCTCCCCTTTTCCCCTTATTCCCCTCCCTATGACTGTTCCTGAGGGGGATTACCTCCCCCTGTATATGCTCATAGGGTATCAAGTCTCTTCTTGGCAACCTGCTGTCCTTCCTCTGAGTGCCACCAGGTCTCCCCCTCCAGGCGACATGGTCAAATGTGAGGCACCAGAGTACGTGAGAAAGTCATATCCCACTCTCCACTCAAGTGTGGAGACTGTTCTGACCATTGGCTAGATCTGGGTAGGGGTTTAAAGTTTACTGCCTGTATTGTCCTTGGCTGGTGCCTTAGTTTGAGCGGGACCCCTGGGCCCAAATCTGCCTATCATAATGTTCTACTTGTAGGTTTCTAGGACCCTCTGGATCCTTCTACTTTGCCATTCTCCCATGCTTCTCTCATCTACAGTCCCAATAGGATGTCCTTCCCTCTGTCCCAGTTTCCTGGTAAGTGAAGGCTTTTGTGGGACATGCCCCTTGGGCTAGTATGCAGATATAAGTGAGTATATACCATTTATGTCTTTCTGCTTCTGGGTTAACTCACTCATTATGATCATTTCTAGCTCAATCCATTTATCCACAAATTTCAGGAATTCCTTGTTTTTAATAGCTGAGTAGTGTTCCATAATGTATATGTACCACAGTTTCTTTATCCATTCTTCTACTGAGGGACACTTAGACTATTTCCATGTTCTGGCGGTTATGAATAAGGCTGCTATGAATATGGTTGAGCAAATTTTCTTGTTGTGTGCTGGAGCATCTTCTGGGTATATTCCAAGGAGTGGAATAGCTGGGTCTTGAGGAAGCCCTATTCCCAGTTTTCTAAGATAGCACCAGATAGATTTTCAAAGTGGCTGTACTAGTTTGCATTCCCACCAGCAATGAAGGAGTGTTCCTCTATCCCCACATCCTCATCAGCATGTGGTGTCACTTGAGTTTTTGATCTTAGCCATTCTGATGGGTGTAAGATGGAATCTCAGAGTTGTTTTGATTTGCATTTTCCTGATGACTAAGGAGGTTGAGCATTTCTTTAAGTGTTTCTCAGCCATTTGATATTCCTCTGTTGAGAATTCTCTGTTTAGTTCCAAGCCCCATTTCTCAATTGGGTTATTTGGTTTGGTGGTGTTTAGCTTCCTGAGTTCTTTATATATTTTGGATATTAGACCTTTGTCAGATGTAGGGTTGGTGAAGATCTTTTCCCAGTCTGTAGGCTGTTGCTTTATTTTCTTGATAGTGTCTCCTGCTTTACAGAACCTCCTCAGCCTCATGAGGTCCCATTTGTTAATTGTTGACATCAAGGCTTGGGCTGTTTTTGTTCTGTTCAGGAAGTTGTCTCCTGTGCCAATATGTTCCAGGCTCTTCCCCACTTTTTCTTCTAAGTGACTTAGTGTCTCTGGTTTTATGTTGAGGTCTTTAATCCACTTGGATTTGAGTTTTGTGCAAGGTGACAAATATAGGTCCAGTTGCATTTTTTTACACATAGACCTCCAGTTAGACCAGCACCATTTGTTGAAGATGCTATCCTTTTTCCATTGAATGGATTTGGCTTCTTTGTCGACAATCAAGTGACCATATGTGTGTGGATTCATATCTGGGTCTTTGATTCGATTCCACTGATCAACCAGCCTGTTGCTGTACCAGTACCAAGCTGTTTTAATTACTATTGCTTTATAGTACAGTTTGAGATCAGGTATGGAGATTCCTCCGGAGCACCTTTTATTGTACAAGATTGTTTTAGCTATCCTGGGTTTTTTGTTTTTCCATATGAAGTTCAGAATTGAACTTTCAATGTCTTTAAAAAATTGTGTAGGTATTTTGATAGGGATTGCATTGAATCTGTAGATTGCTTTTGGGTGGATGGCCATTTTTACTATGTTAATTCTCCCGATCCATGAGCAAAGAAGATCATGCCATCTTCTCAGGTCATCTTCAATCTCTTTCTTCAGAGTTTTGAAATTTTTTTCAAACAAGTCTTTCACTTGCTTAGTTAGAGTGACTCCTAGATATTTTATATTGCTTGTGGCTAATGTGAAGGGTGTGGCTTTCCTAATTTCTTCCTCTGCAAGCTTGTCATTTGTGTATAGGAAGGCTATAGACTTTTTTGAGTTAATTTTGTATCCAGCCAATTTGCTGAAGGTGTTTATCAGCTTTAGGAGTTCTCTGGTGGAATTTTGAGGGTCACTTATGTACACTATCATATCATCTGCAAATAGGGATAATTTGACTTCCTCCTTTCCCATTTGGATACCCTTGATCTCCTTTTGTTGTCTTATTGCTCTGGCTAGAACTTCGAGTACTATATTGAAGAGATATGGAGAGAGTGGGTAGCCTTGCCTTGTTCCCGATTTTAGAGGAATTTCCTTGAGTATCTCACCATTTACTTTGATTTTGGCTATTGGCTTGCTGTATATAGCCTTTATTATGTTGAGGAAAGTGCCTTGTATCCCCAATCTCTCTAAAACTTTAAACATGAATGGGTGTTGGATTTTATCAAATGCTTTCTCTGCATCCAAAGAGATGATCATGTGGTTTTTTATTTTCAGTTTGTTTATATGGTGGATTACATTGATGGATTTCCATATATTAAACCATCCCTGCATGCCTGGAATGAAGCCTACTTGGTCATGATGAATGATATCTTTGATTGTTCATGTATTCGTTTTGCAAGTATTTTATTTAGTATTTTTGCATCGATGTTCATAAGAGAAATTGGTCTGAAATTCTCTTTCTTTGTTGAGTCTTTGTGAGGTTTAGGTATCAATGTGACTATGGCCTCATAGAATGAATTTGATAATTTTCCATCCATTTCTATCTTTTGGAGTAGCTTGAAGAGTATCGGTATTAGCTCACCCTTGAAGGTCTGGTAGAATTCTGCAATGAAACCATCTGGTTTTTTTTTTTTTTTTTTTTTTTTTGGTTTTTGTTTCCTTTAGCCTTGGACTCACTTTGTAGACCAGGCTGTCCCGGAACTCACAGAGATCCACCTGCCTCTACCTCCCTGAGTGCTTGGATTAAAAGTGTGTGTCATTGTGCCAATCCTTTCACGTAATTCATATGTGTCTTTTTCTTTGCCTTTAAAAAAAATCTGCTTTCTTCTTTGCTTCTATGCATGTTAGCTATCCACTCTTCCGCCAGGTACTTCCATTTCAGCATCTAATAAGTGCGTAAGCAGTAAACATTCCATGCAACATCCCAGTTTCTCTTTAGCCTCTGATTCTAGGCCAGAGCTGCATCTGTCATATAGGGAAAAATAAGATGAGTGTAGCAAAAGTTCATCACTGAGGGGAGTCAGGACAGGAAGTCAAGCAGAGCTAGAACCTGGAGGCAGGATATGATTCAGAGGCTATGGAGTGGTGCTGCTCACTGGCTGCTCCGTATCATCGGCTAATTCTGCTTTCTTATGGCACCCAGGACCACCAGCCCAAGATTAGCACCACCTAGAGTGCTCAGGGCCATCTCACACCAATTACCAAACAAGAAAATGTGCCTGATAAGTTCCTTATAGGCCAGATTGGTGGGGGCATTTCTTAGTTGGGATTCCCTCTTTTCAAATGGCCCTAGCTTGTGTCAAGCTGACATAAAAGGAGCCAGCACGCTTTCCACTCATACTTTCCGGTTTCCGTACATTTTGTGTATTTTTCCTGCCTTAGAAGACATTCTTCGTGTTTTCCTACTTCTCTGCCAAACTCCTGTGCATGTATCAAACCCTCCACCTGTCCAGCTTCCCTTCGAACCTTCTCTGGATAGCTGCTGCCAGATGTTACCTGTCTCTGTTCTGTATCTCAGAAGAACCTCTGTCTTGTCCTTCCTTCACTTATCCTGACCTGCCTTCTACAGCAACCAGTCATCATTGTGACTCTTCTTTTCCACTGTAAAACTGGTCCTATAGTGCCGTCAGTGCTTGACATTGTACGTGGTCCAAAGCATCTGCTTAGTAACTCCCCACAGTCTAATGATTTGGATGGAATATGTAAGAATTACTTCACTGTCTATTTCTGGAAATCTGTCAGGAATGCAGTAGAGAGAACTGAGGAGAGGTGAATGTTAAAAAGTGAAAAGCCACAGCCACAGGGCTTCTATATGCCACCTGGTCTGCTCTCTAGTCATCTTTGACACTTACATTAATGATTCCTTATTTCTGGTTCTTAGACTAGGGGGAGACAGAGCCTGCTGGCCAAGAACCACGGAACCCCCACTATACCATAGATTTTGCTTTTGATCTCTTTAATATAAGTTTTAATGGGGATGAGGAGACAGACTCCAGCCTGTTTATTTTAGGTGAGAAAAGAGAACAAACAGCTAAAGATATAATTGCCATAGTGTCCTTGAGAATGGTTAGAAGGCAAACTATTTCCAACAGAAGCTACTCTTGTTCATCTTTTTTTTTTTTTAGATTTTATTTACTTATTATTATGTATATTGTATATTTATACAGTGCTTTGCCTGAATGTACACCTGAAGGCCAGAAGGGGGCATCAGATCACATTACAGATGGTTGTGAGCCACCATGTGGTTGCTAGGACTTGAACTCATGACCTCTGGAAGAGCAGCTGGTGCCCTTAACCATTGAGCCATCGCTCCAGCCCTACTGTTGTTCATCTTATGATATAAATAATACCACACATTGGGAGTGAGAGGCTGAAGCTCATCCATGGATCAGCTCTCCTGCACTGGAGACTCTCAATCATGAAATGTAGCCTGAGAGTTTCAGGAGGGCTTATTGCCCAGTCATTTCTACTAGATGTTTTAAGTGCTTGATTTCATAAATATTTGCTATTTATCAGTTGCTGATAAGAGTTCTTTCCCTTTCACTTCCTATAGGTTTAGTGGATCCACTCATTCAAAGCCCAAAGTACAGCTATGATGGCTCATTCTCCACACAGAGCCAACTCTTTAGCCTTACTTGGGTCTCATTTCCAGAGTCGCCCATGTATTTTTAACATATATGTACCAGGATGAGGGAATCTATTCATGAGTTTGCTCATGAGAAAGCTCTTTAAGTCATAGAAGTTTTTTTTTTAATTAAAAAAAATTTTTTTTGTTATTCTTGTTAGTTTTGTTTTATTTTGGTCAAAGGGAAGAGTAAAGACAGATGGTATAAACTCAAAGGTCTTGACAAGTCATTAAACATTATGAGTGCCTATTTTTTCACGATTTTTACCTGTGTGACTCATTTCCTATTCTGACTTTCCTTTAGAGACTCTGGTTGTCAGACTCAACAGGAGCAAGTAGTATTAGTGTGACAATGTATGGGGATGGATTGTGTTGCTCCAAAGTCATTTCTCACTTTAGATTGGGACTGTAACTCTATCTGAAGGGAAGAAATGTAAAAAATATGACTTACTTTCAGTGAAGCCATGATGGTAGAGTCCTATCTACTCTGACTTGTGACCTTTAAGTGGAACTTTGGTCCTATAGAGAGATACCATGGATGTGTACCCACAGAGGGAAGTCCCTGTTGGAACCTGTCCTACAAAGCCCTCGATCTTGGACTCAATGCCTCCAGAATTGTAAGAAATTACATTTCTGTTGTTTAAAGCATTCGGTCTGTGGTATTTTGTTATGGAAGCTATAGCAAACTATTATAGGGAAAGTGTTTGCGTTGAGAATAGCTCTCAAACCTCTTCTCTCTAAGTTTTTTGTAGGCTAACCAACTGTCTTTCTGGCCATTTTATCATTTAATGAGAATCTCCTAGCTGCTCTTGGGTATTTTGAACACAGTATCAGGTCTATGAAGATTAAGTTCTGAAAAAATAATCCTACAAAGAGAGTGATTCTCCTAGAATAACTAAAACCCTAGTAATCATGGGACTAAGATGTGTGTGTATGTGTGTGTGTGTGTGTGTGTGTGTGTGTGTGTGTGCGCGCGCGCACGTGCGCGTTCCTTCCTGTAAAGGCCAGAGGTCAATATCAAGTATGACTTCCTTTCTTTTCCTTTTCCTTCGTTCTTTTTCTTTCCTCCTCCTCCTCTTCCTTGGCCTCCTCCTCCTTCTTCTGTGGTAGGGTCTCTCACTGATTGAACAGTGCCATTACAGACCATTTAAATAAAAACACAGTGTTGGGATCCAAACACAGATCCTTATGCTTTTGCAAGAAGTACTTTAATAGTTTAGCTCTCTTCCCACCCCCAATGAGTCATTTTAAAAAGCATACAGAGAGCAATGTTCTGTCGATTTCAATTTTTTCCAAAATAATGGATAACCTTGCCTACGACACACTGTGGAGGAACTTTCCATTCACAAAGTTTACTGTTCTGTTTGCCTGAATTTTCCTTCAGAGTTCTGCCTGTGACATTTTCCATCTCCTTTCTATAAGGACAAAATGGTGTCACATACTCAAAAGACAAAGAGGTTAGGTGGAACAGACCGCAGAATAAGTCCAGTGTTTAAACTCATGCTCAGTCTTCAAGGCTAAGGCACTCAGGGCAGCACTTAGAAAGCTGAAGCCAGGATCTGGGATCAGGCCACAGAGAAAACGCCAAAGAGCAAAATGGGAAATGGCTGGAGTGACTCAGTATTCCCTGGAGTGTTAGCCTTCTTAGGCCTTCTTCCTGGAGTTCCCAGACTGTTTTTTTTTTTTTTTTTTAACCACAGAAGCCTTTGCCCCACAGCTGGGTCTCATTTGCTTTGGATTTTCATCTATAAATTGCTGTCAGCAAGGATCTCTGGGAGCTAATTGGCGAAAGTGACCTAAAAAGGGAACTCCGGAGGGACTGGAGGGCTCAGCATCTTCCTTTATTCTCTCTTCCCCCAAGAATTTGCCTTCCCATTTGCCAAGGAGCTATCAGCTTTGAAGCACGAGTAAGCTTTTATTTGAAAGCTAAAAAGCTTCTTAGATGAGACACCATCAAGCAAGAGCATGAATCTTGGTCCTAGGGAGTGTGGGTGTGTGCGTGCGTGGGCGGGGCAGCTTACATGTGCGACTTACAGTCTCATTTGGACACACTTCAAAGAGGTACCACAGGCAGACCGGCTAAAAGCAGAGCAGCGGGACACAACGGGTTCCAGTCACAGGGGCCTCTGCTCCGGGTCTGCGTCAGAGGAGGCTCTCAATTGTTGTCCTTCTCATCTTCTCTGCAGCCTTTCGAAGGGAGGCTACTGCACAGCGGGACACACAAACTCGCAAGAATAGCAGGACATTGGTAATGATTTGAGTTTCCTTTGGGGAAAAAAAAATCTTTGCAGTGATGCTGGCACATAGGAGGATAGAATTTTAAGCCTACGATGAAGCCATTCAGTTCCGGAAACTGAATGTGGCATCTAAGAATCAGAGGTCCCCTGGGTTCATGGGGTGTGGGTTTCAGTGCACAAACGAAGATGTCCAATCATATACGTCGTTCCATTTTTATACAACAACCACATTTTTAAGGTAAATATTTATAATGGGACGTTCTGTGGACTGCTCGCAGAAGGGATAAAGACAAAGACTTACTATTAATTATAAGCTCATGCTTTTTCCCAATTAGCTTCTATAACTTTGCTAACTCACTTATTTATTCTAGCCACGTATGCCCCCGTGGCCTATCACCCCTTATTCTGTGTGTGGCTGACGAATCTCTCTCTCAATTCTTCCCGCCAATCCTATCATCGCTTCTTGGAACTCTGGCCTCTTCTCTTCTGCTTCGCTATAGGCCGCCAGCTCTTTATTAAACCAATCAGAAAATGTTGAAGGTGTATGGTTACAAAATACTAAAGCTGGTGGTGCTTCATGAAAATAATATACCAAAGTCTGGGCTGTACTCAATTTTCAGCCAGTATCGAAATCAGCATTTGATTTAAAAAAAAAAAGAGACAACCATCACACAATGTACCCAAACAAATATTTTTTATTAAGTGTTTGATAATTTCATGGAATGTATTTTGATCATATTCAACCCAACTCTCAGACAGATCCACCCCAATTTTCTGCTCTCTTAATAACCCTTGGACTCTAATTTGTATTGGCCTATCTACTTATCGATGTGGGACCATCTGTCGGAGCATGGCGGCCTTACCAGAGCCACACCCTTAAGGAAAACAGATCCATCCCACCACCCCACCAATGATTTGCAATGATCCCTGAGTCTTAGGCGTAGATATAGGTTGTAGATGTATCCATTAGGAATGGATTCCACACCTCTGCATTTTGATTGGTTACGGGTGTTTTTGTTTGTTTGTTTGTTTGTTTGTTTAAATAATGGTCTCTCTGTGTTGCAATGGCTCAAGAGACAGAATAGCGCTGGGGAGATGGATGCATGGATAAAGTGCTGACCGCAAGAATGAGGACCTTTATTCGTTCCCCAACACACAGTTGACCAGATGGATATAGTGGTGCAGGTCTGTAGTCCCAGTGCTGGGGAGGCAGAGACAGGAGAATCTTTGGGTTTGATGGCCAGTCATGTCTGAGTCTGAGCTCCAAGCACATTAAAAAACCTTGTCTCAAAACAGAAAAAATAACTGTGGAGGAAGACTGAAGAAGACACCAGATATTGACCTCCACATGCACACCCACACCTATACACACAGACGAACAGACACACAGACACATCTATTCTTAAGATACTTCCTCAGTTTGCCCAGCAACCTGTGATGTCATTGTCTACATCTCCCTGCTTAGGACTATATAGAAGGACAAATCTACCTACCTCTCTCTCTCTCTTACTTTTTCCATATCACGTGTTGTGTGGTACATATATTTCATATCTTATTTTTCATACTTAAAATTGGTAGTGCTGATAACACCAAGGTCTTGGATTTGATACCCATATGGGCCACCAATTTTAAATATGAAAAATAAGATATGAAATATGTGATATGAAATATGAAATATGCACCACACAACAGATACTATATGGAGAAGTTTATTATATGAGCATGGAGAAAGAAAGAAGGAGGGGTACTCCAGAGAGAGAGAGAGAGAGAGAGAGCGAGAGAGAGACAGACAGACAGACAGACAGACAGAGACAGAGGAAGAGAGAAACAAGAGGAACAAGAGGGAGGGACGAGGTGAGTTTGTCCTTTTTCATAGTCCTGGGCAGGGGGCCACCCATTTATAGGTAGGCAGTGATGACACAGGTTGCTAGGCAGACTGGGGCAGTTATCCTAACACCTATGAGCACACACACACACACACACACCACACACCACCACACACACACACACAGAGAGAGAGAGAGAGAGAGAGAGAGAGAGAGAGACAGAGACAGAGACAAAGACAGAGACACAGAGACACAGAGACAGAGAGACAGAGACATAGACAGAGAGAGACAGAGACATAGACAGAGAGAGAGAGACAGGGGGAGAGAGAGCAAATACATACAACTAATGGGTAAGCGTTTTAAGTACACACTGATTCAGCCCAATGTGCTCTTTCCCTCAAGGTGATAGTATTTCCAGCTCTTTCAAAAAACATCCACAGAAACTTAGAGCAAGTTTTCCACTTTTCCTCTAGTGACCAATGATTCTACTTCCATAATGTATCACAACAGTGACTATTGGTTGTATGCAGCATGATATGTGTGCATTTGTTGTGTGTGCTGGTTAATTTGATATCAACTGGACATTGGCTAGAGTCATGAGAGAGGAGGGAGCCCCAATTGAGAAAATGCCTCTGTAAGACTGGGTTGTAGGTAAGCCTGTGGGGTATTTTGTTAATTAGCGATTGATGTGGGAACAGGAGTTAAGATCTGAGTTCCTCATGCTTCTAGGCATTTTATTAGGGACACACAGCTGATCTATAGATTCCCTCCCAATAGCATCACATCTGCCCTAGTAGTAAAAGTTCTTAAGGTCAAGGGTTGAGGAGCGTTGTTTCTAAGGTTACTCAGGTGAAGATGTGCAAATGTTTCATTGATTCCCGACACAGTTTGCCTCTCCTCAGCAGTTTTACGTGTCTTCAAAAATAGCTTCATGTCTTGGATGAGTGATGGACATTGAATGGATACTTGCTGTCTCAAGAATGATGCTTAATCTGGCCTTGGCCTCCAGTCAGGTAAGAAGAATTAGAGGCAGATTTTAGTGGGCAGAGTTGATGGGAAAGTCTTTGTGGTCATGGCTACATCAATAGCCAGCTTGACAGGACCTGCGATTACAAGGAAAGGAGCTTCTGGGCTGCCTGTATGGGGTCAATTTAGATCAAGCTCACAGATGTGGGAGACACATTCCAAATGTGGGTGTCACCGTTCATGGCCTGGGGCTTGACTCAATAAAAAGGAGAAAAGGGAGAGTGAGCAGCAGCCCTCCTTTCTCTTGCATCTAGAACTATGAAAGCAATGTGACCATCCTCAAGTTTCTGTTGCCATGGCTACCAGGACACAATGGACCGTCACTTGAAACTAGGAACCTAAATGCTCTCTTTCTACCTTTAGCTGCTTTTGTCAGAGTATGTTGTTGTGGCAGCAGGAAATGTGAATAAGTGACTTCCTCAAGTTGCGGAAAATCACTCTACAGATATACCTTGTGTTCTGCACAGTTTCACATTTCCCCCCAAATGCAGGTCATGTTCCTTCTCAAATAATATGGTCAGTCCCATCTGAGGGGCTTGTTTCCAGAGTATGAGCCTGGAATGGAAGCCAGAACATATCCTCTAAGCAATGTATTAAGATAAATCAGAAACAAACCTCAAAACCAACCAAGACACAGATATAATGGAATTTGTGATTTTTAAAAAATGTACAAGGCCAGGGTGTGGGCAAGACAGGAAAACAGGCACAGACAGACTCAAAGGTAATGGAGGGGGTGGATTTCAACTAGCCGTTGAACAAAGAATAACATTTCTACAGGCAGATAAGAGGTTATTGCGGGGTTAATGGACATTCCAAGAAAACCCAGTGGTTTATCCTGGCTCCGAATCTCCAATTAGAAGGCTTCCCAGAAGCCCAGCTGGCCTTAGGGTCAGCCTTACAAATGGGAATACAACATAGGCGTTTGGGTTTCTCTGAGGTTAGAATGTCTCAGGGCCAGCTTAGGTGTACCTCAAACAGTGCCAGAGCTCCAGATTAATTTCTGCGAACTTCTGGTGTGCTGGAGACACTCCTGACCACAAGGTCAGTCTCTGAGTGAGAGCGGAGGAGGCTTTCAGAAAGCCCTAGTAGACATCTCACCTCCTAGCCCTAGAGACCCCTGTACTGGCTCCTTGCCTTATGTGGTGGCATCACATATATTCTTAGTTTACAGAGCAACTGGTTCTGCTCTGGGCCCCTTTGGGAAGGCATCTCTTTTATTCAATATGACCAGGTACCAGTAGAGCGCTCTACGCCCCTAGCCTCCATTTAGAAGGCATCATATAAATTGAATGCAAATGAATATGTATTAGTCCTAGGCCTAGTAGCATTTATGTAGGCAAAATACATCTCATAAATGTTATGTGGATGTCACACAACTCTCCAAGGTAGATTCTCTTATATTACAATGATATTCCTGTTTTGTTTTCCTTTTTTCCATTGAGGCAAAAAGAAAGAAGACCAAGTGATTAAATAATTACATGTGAATACTATGTTCTGCCTTGAAGAATTAGTTTTAGCTCTTTGATTAGACAGAGAAATAGTTCCTGAATGGAGTTTGTGAGACCTACTGACCAAGTCCTGAATTACATGCGGTTCACACATGCCTGATATGAATGCAGATATGCTTTTGTTTATAATTTCATTCTCAGTCCAACCATCTTCTTTAGAAGTGCCTGTATCAATAGTATTTGCTTTCTTATACTACTGTGTTGCCCTTATTTTTTTTTAATAACAGTAAAAAACAGTATGTTTATCAATGCTTTTCACATGTTATTTTAGTTAACCTCTACAATAGCTTGATGAAATAAATACATTTGTTGTCCTCATTTTTTAAAGACGAGACACATACACACAGACACACAGACACACAGACACACACACACACACACACACACACACACACACACAGAGAGAGAGAGAGAGAGAGAGAGAGAGGAGGAGGAGAGGCGAGAGAAGAGAGAGAGAGAGAGAGAGAGAATAGGTAACTTCAAAAGAGTGACATAAGTGGCAGAACCAGTATGTCAGCCAGTCAGTCCCTTACCATCTTATGAAGTATTTGTTTGTCTCTACTGTGCATGAACAGAAGGCATTCTGTCTTAGGGATTTTTATTCTAAAAATAGATAGACTGTGAGCAACACTACAAACAGTATAAATGAAACACTAAGAAAAATCAGGTCAAGGACTAGCTTAGACATCATCAAGGCTGGCCAGGTCACTTCAGATAACACAATGGTGCGTATGATGATCTGAAAAATAGACTGCCAGGATGGATCTGGACCACATTAGGAGAAACATCATCTTCTCAGTCATATTTGACTCTTGGAGGTGAGGAACTACAAATCCAGATAAAGCCCATATTGTACATGCTTTGAAATTTGTTGAATCTACTTATACCTATCTATATATTAAAGCATACACATGCACACACATACATAAATTTATAAATATATAAAATATATATGTATATAAGCTTATATACATATGTATTTAATATATATTATAGCTTAAGGTCAATCCTTTTAAAATAATCTTTTGTACTAAGTCCAATATAAAGAGCATCTCCAGCATTTGAAGAATGTTTCTGGCTATTTTAATTAGAGTTCTCATCTTAGCTGGGTGGGCAGAACTAGTTAGTGGATTTTTTCACACCACATACTGTCTAAGGCAGGTTCATTTCTCCCTAGATATATTTCAAGTTTCAAAGAATCTAGAACAATGAACTACTATGAGATGATGATATTTCTAATCTGAAAAATGGAGACTGGTCCTAAGCAAGCTGGATTAATACAGGCAGATTTTGTCTTGTCAAGAGGGACACATACAAATACACTGAACTAGCAGAAATAAAGAGAAAAAAAAAGCTTGGCCTGAGAGGGTTATCTCAAATCCATCTGAGATGGCCAGAGACACAAAGGCACTGGTGACTAGGGGAATCAGGATTGGAGGGAGTTAAGGGCAGTGTGGGACAGGATTCTTATTGTTAGAGTCCCTGTCTCACAGGAGACTTATCCTTGGGTAGGAGTAGATCTGTACCTCCCTATGGAGCTGTTCTTTTCCCTGAATTTGGAGAACCCAGATTTTTATTTTGGACCTAATTCAGCTTTAGCATTCAGCAATTTTTTTAGGCCCAGTCACTAAAAACTAAGGATCCTAAAAGAACCTCTCACCCTGTGAGTTAATGCTTGCATCACATTTCTTGCAGGCCATTTTACTGATTAGACACCTTGCTGTGACCTGCACTCCTGAGACACTGAGGATTATGGAGCAAGATGGGGGATTTGGCAAATCTGCTACCTGCTCTACTGAATAAGTAAGTCTAGGCATTCTCCAGGATATTAAAAACAGCTGGAATAATGACTGTGGCAGGAAACTTATTTTCCATAGAAAGTTCTACGTGGTTTGTGATATTTTGCACCATTTATACTGTCTTTACATGGTATTTATTTATTTGCTTATCCATAAGCAAGTATGAGAGAAATAGAGCACATACTTTGTTAAATAAAGGAAAATGGAACCCATCTCAGAGCGCATCAAATGTATATAAAAACACATGAATATTTGTATAGTGCATGTGCCAATGTTAATGAGAAATGCACCTTTGTAACTGTGATCAAAGAGGCAGCGTGGGTTAGTGGAATGTGAGGCCTAAAGGAACATCAGCAGAGCTATAATCGGGTAGTTTTTGGGTTTTGCATCCTTTCATGAGCTTAGAACACTTTCTTCAAGCAAACACATTTGTAGAAGCCCAGATAAACGCGAAGGGCATAAAGAGAACTCTGGTTTTCTGAACCTTCCCCGAGGAGCCTCCACTACAGAGCTGGTGTAGTTCACCTAGGTCATCCACAAGCTACCCTCGCATTGGTGCTAAGGAAATGGATCAGGCTCACCTAAGCCACACTGCAAAGAGTGTCGGAACTTGCCCCTGTCTGGCCACAGCACACCGCTCAGTAGGAATCATGTTTTCCTCACTAAAAGTTACGTGAAGGAAAGGACAACCTGGCTTCTGTTAATGGCAATTTGCTTGCCTAGGTCCTTTTCACTTAAAAAAGAAAGAAATTGCAAAATCACTGTTAAGAAGTAGCAACAAAATAATTTTACGGTTTGGGGGCGGGTGGTCACCACAACATGAGGAACTGTACTAAAGGGTCATAGCATTAGGAAGGCTGAGAACCACTGTTTTAACAGCTCATGACTCAGTTCCTCCTCAAGGCAGTTCAGACATCGCTCTTGTCTCTCACTCTCCTGCCAGTTTTTCTATAGGTGAGCTGTTATGAAAGACACCTGAGTTTAGTGTTTACTAGTGTCTGAATCTCCTTGAATCTCCTTTTTCAACTTCTACAAGAGAGCTGAAAAGTATGGCGTAGTCCTTGCATGACCCAACCCCTCCTGCCACAGGGTCGCCAAACTTTTAGTTGAATTGAACTGCACAGGAGGTAAAAATAGTGTTACTGCCAAGTTTTGATTACCAGTGACGATAAACGCACAAATCAGGGGGTAGGTATTAAAAGCCATTACAAATAAGTCACTTGAATTTTTGAGGACACGAGACTTATTGAATTGTTCATCTGGCTTCTGCTCTCTCTCAAGATCTGTACGGCTTTTGCGATTGGTTTTGAAGTATTGCACGTCAGTTCATGTGTCACTTCATGATAGAGAAGTCTTTTAGAAATCCATTTTGAAAATAGATTGGTTGTCATTAGAAGTATGAAGTATTAAAGTTAATTTATGTATATGCACAGATACATAACAAGCGATCATCATCCGTAGCACAGAAGGAGGGTGAGCATCGGAAAGCCTTTCAGTTGTTGCTTGTCCCATTAGGACCTTCCATAGGAAGCTTGTAGGTTTCACAGGAGAACCATGTGGCATTTGCCATCAGGAACATGCCTCCATTGAGTTAGTTCTAGTACCAAGTGTGTGAAGCAAGATGAACTATTTTAACCTGGCTCCTAGTTCCCGATTTACATGGGGGCTAAAAGCAGGACCTCCTCAGTAGAGTTACAATGGCAGAGTAAGGTAGCATTTAAAGTGTTTAGACCAGAACCTGGGGTGTAATAAATGCTGGGCCTGTAACTGGTGGCTGCCCTGGGGTCCTTGGTTCAGCCCACCCTCTGCGGTGCTCCTCCAAACAGGTTCTTTGGCACACTGTTGAGCAATGCAACCAAGATGAATAGGATAGAAAGACTTAGGAGACATTTCTACAGGGGAGAGACAACACTAATGGTGACAGTGAAAAGATTCTTGGGGCAGTGCTACTAGTAAAAACGTTGACAGTGTAAAGGGTAGCTGCTGCTGCTGCTCACAAATGAGAGCAGAATGTGAGAAGTCACCAACCATGGCATTAAGTTTCTCAGACTGTACTGCACAGGGTTCTGCCATAGGTCTTTTTCATCTTTACTGGAGTGTGACCAGGACTTCATGTCTAAAAACCACTTGAGACCAAGTATAAGGTTGGGATAAATGGCTCTGGTAAAGTGCCTGCCACCACAAGCCTGAGGACATGGGTTTGGATCCATTGTTCTCATGTAAGAAGCTGGGTGCGGTGCCGTGTGCAGACGGCAGACAGATCTCTGGTATTTACTTGCCAGCTTGCTAGTCAATAAGTGAGGTCCAGTTCAGTGATAGATCTGGTCTCAAAAGATGGGGTGTATTGACCTTTGACTTTCCACAACATGCAAAAGGAAATGCACACACATGCCTCGATGAACGGTGAGAAGATTTGTCTGATTCACTGTGTATTCCATCCCACCACACTGATAGTGTTTACAGACCTGAAGAAAGCATCAACATCTTCTGAATGTTCTGGCTGGTTTTGAGATGATGCATTGCTTGCCTCCAGTCTGCAATAATGAGATTAGCCTTGATGGGCATTTTTCCTGTGTTCTGAAGTTCTGAAGGTTTTTTTTTTTTTGTTGTTTTTTTTTTTTTTTTTTTTTCATTACCACTCTGAAGCATATACATTTTAGCAGAGAAAGGTTCTGTATTGTGCTTGGGTGTTCACATAGACTTTTTTTCCACTTTGGTTTTAAACAATTTGTAGATTTGTATGTCTGCACAGGCAATGCTGCTTCATGCCTTTCTGAATGCACTACTTCCTGCTTTAAACTCGTTAATTCAGCACCTACCCAGAACATTTCCAGTTATCTTTTCCATGCTTTTGATAAAGGCAAATATCATACCATATGTTTACATTGAGATTTAATGTATTAGTTAAGAAACAAGATTATGGTTTTTAGAGCGATAGTGGATAAGAAGTCAATAAGGAAAGAGACATATAAATGTATGTATTATTTTTGAACTATGAAAGTTATGACCTAGCTAGGATCCTGGCCAGAAGTTTTGTGGAAGGGTATAGTTTAATGTGAATATCCACATAAAAATAAGACAATCGTTTAAGTACTTAGAAGCCTGATGATATCATTCCAGAGAATTCAATATATGAAAATATCTGCATGAAATATTGAGGTTATTTTTTTATTTTAGATTCTTATCTGAGTGTGATGTTGTTCAGAGATTTACCTGACCAGATATTAAATCAGCTACTGGGAATTCTCTAGCACTCTCTTCTCTTCTTTTTGTTTGTTTTTATGGAAATATTTTAATTAATATTTTGAGATTTCATAAAACACATTCACTTTAAGTCCTCCCAGATCCATCCCAACATCCATACCTGCTTCAATTTCATGCCCTCTTTTAAAAAAAAATGTGGTGTCGGATGGCTTCAGTTTGTATTGTCTGTATCCTTCTCAGAGTGAGGCTATCCACTCAAGCGTGGCCACCCTTTCCAGGAACGATGTCCTAAAGCAGTGGTTCTTAACCTTCGTGATGCTGTGACCCTTTAATACGGTTCCTAATGTTTTGGTGACCCCCAACCATAAAATTATTTTGTTGCTACTTTGTAACTGTGCTGTTGCTACTGTTATGAATTGTACTGTAAATATCTGATATGTGACCCTTGTGGGCTCACAACTCACAGCTTGCGTTCGAGAATTCTGATTTTCCCTCCCTCCATATGGCTCCTCAGTAGGTGCTAGGGCTCATGAACTCTTTTCTGTGCCAGGATGTTGGCTGGCTTGCTCTTGTGTAGACAACCACGCTAACTGTGAGTCCACGAGAGCAACAGGAAGACACTGGCTTGCTCTCGTCCTCCCTGACATGTGGCTCTAACATCTTCCTGGCCCCTTCTTCTTCTGTGATCCCTGAACTGCAATGATAGGCACGACATTGATGCCTCATTTATGGCTTATCATTCACACACACTGGTTCTCTTGTAACTTTCCGTGTTAACCACCGTCCACTGTACAAATAAGCTTCTCTGATGAGGTCTGAGCACTGCACACATCTATTGGCCCAGAGATACAAACATAAAGGGCATTTTGATACTGTGGTCCATTTAGAAAAATAATAGTAGTCGGTTTATCTCTGGGATATGTAAGCTCTAAAGCATGGGTTCTTGGCCAGATTTTGTAATAGCAAGCATGTGATTTCTCTTGTAGAGTGGGCCTTCAATGCAATCATAACACAGTTGGTTACCTTGATAACATTTGCGTCACTATTGCACCTCTGAGCATGTCATCCTTTGCTGGTCATTATTGTATTTTGTAGTGTTTACAACTGGATAAGATTGGCTGCACAGTGGTGGTGCACGCCTTTAATCCCAGCACTTGGGAGGCTGAGGCAGACAGATCACTGCAAGTTCGAGGCCAGCCTGGTCTACAAAGCTACTCCAGGACAGCCAAGGCTACACAGAGAAACCCTGTTTTGAAAAAAAAAAAAGAGCAAACAACTGGAGAAGATTGTTAATGACTTCCTCTACTTCTCCCAGTAGTGTACATGCAGGTACTATGTAATATATCAGTACTCCGTAACATTATGTACACACTATGTACATAGTCAATACTATGATAGTTAGCCCATGAGGAGGAAGCTTCCTGGTTAGTAATGACTTTATTTCTTCATGTCCTATGAACAAAGTATGTAGTATCTTTAGCAATAGGGTCTTAAAATCAAGTTCTTATACATAACTGAAAGCAATGGCACAGGTTATATATACATATTTTTTTGTGTGTATGTGTGGGAATTCCTAAACACTTCTGACCAACAGCATAAATAGAGGATTCCCATACATGTCACTGGGCTGTTTGTTTGGCAACCTATGGCTTCTGGGATGAGAACAATTAATTGTATAGGATAATCCAGTTAAACTCTTTTATATGCATGTACATACACACATATTTATATACACATTTAAGAAGTTTATAAAATGTAGTCTTTTCCAAAAAATCCCTACGGTTACTTATCCCTTCCCTGGCTCCCAATTTTTCCTGTTTTCCCATCCTTCTCCCCACTTCAACCTCCCTCATCATCCAGCCCCCTTTCATATCACCCATGTTCCACTATCCCCTGCTCCCATAAGATGGTTCATCCCACTCCTCACCAATGGGTCCTTCACAGTTTCTACGATTCCAAAGTACTCCAAGTTAAACAATCCGAAGATTCTACACATGAGTCAGAGCATATGATGTTTGTTTTTCTGAATCTGGGTTATATCATTCAGTGTGTTTTCTAGCTTCATCCATTTACCTCTAAATTTCATAGTTTTATTTTCTTTACAGATGGATAAAGTTCCACTATATGTAGGTACCACATTTTCATTACTCATCCATCAGTTGATGAATATCCTTGCTGTTTCCATGTCTTAGCTACTGTTAGTGTAGCGGCTATGAACACAGGCAAGCATATGACTCATAGAGTCATTTGGTATATGGTCATATTGTGCTCCATTTTCACTTTCTAGGGAATAACCATACTGCTTTCTGCAGTGATTGTACAATTTGTCTTCCCACTAACATGGCATGAGGGTCTATTTATTTTTTAAAAACAATTTTTAAAAAATTATTATAATTTATTCATATTACATCTAGATTGTTATCCCCTCACTTGCTTCTTCCTGTTCCCATCCTCCCTCCCTCCTTCTTTTGCCCTATTCCCCTCCCTCAAGACCTCTGACAGAACAGGATCTCCTCCTCCACCGTATGACCACAGCCTGTCAGGTCTCATCCTCTGTTTGCCCACAAGGCCTCCCCACCATGGGGAAGTGATCAGATAGGGGACACCAGAGTTCATGTCAGAGGCAGTCCCTGCTCCTCACACAACTGTGGAGAATGAGCTGTTCATTGGCTATATCTGAGCAGAGGGTTTAGGCTCATTGTATGCATTGTCCTTAGTTGGTACAACAGTTTGTGCAGATCCCCCAGTTTCCACATCTGCTGGCCTTGATGGTCTCCTGTGGGGCCCCTGAACCCTCTGGGACCTTCCATCCCCACCCCCACTCTTCCATGCCATTCTCAGCACTCTGCCTAGAGTCCAGTTTTGAGTCCTAACATCTGTCCTGTTCCCCCATGGGTGGAGTCTCTGAGAGATGTTGGGCTAATATTCATTTATAAGTGAGTATATCCCATGTGTATTTCACTGAGTCTGGGCTACCTTACCCAAGATGAACTTTATTAGTGCCATCCATTTGCCTGAAAATTTCAAGCTTTCCTTTTTTTAATAACTGAGTAGTATTCCATTGTAAATGTACCACACTTTCTTTATCTGTTCTTTGGTTGAGGACCATCCAGGTTATTTCCAGATTCTGGCTGTTATGAATAAAGCTGCTATTAACATAATTGAGCAAATGCCCTTGTTGTATGGTGGAGCATCTAAAGTATTCTCAATTTTCTGAGATTGGCTTCCAAAGTGGTTGTACAAATTTACACTCCTAGCAGCAATGGAGGAGTGTTCCCCTTTCTCCACATCCTCGCCCAGCATGTGCTGTCACTTGAATTTTTGATCTTAGATATTCTGATAGGTATAGATAAATCTCAGTAGTCATTTGATTTGCATTTCCCTAATGACTAAGGATGTTTAGTATTTCTTTAAGTGTTTCTTGGTCATTACATGTTCCTCTTTTGAGAATTCTCTGTTTAGCTCTGTACCCCGTTTTAGAAATTGGATTATTTGTTTTGTTTGTGTTTAATGTCTTGAGTTCTTTATACATTTTGGATAGTAGCCCTTTATCAGTGTGCTTTGCCTTACAGAAGCTTTTTAGTTTCATGAGGTCCCTTTATTAATTGTTTATCTTAGATTCTGAGCTGTTGCTGTTCTGTTCAGGAAGTTGTCTCCTGTGCCAATGAGTTCAAGGCTCTTCCCCCCTTTTTCTTCTAATAGATTTGGTGTGTCTGGTTTTATTTTGAGGTCTTTAATCGACTTGAACTTTAGTTTTATGCAGGGTGATAAATATGGATCTATTTGCATTTTCTACATGTAGAGATCCAATTGGACCAGCACCATTTGTTGAAGATGCTTTTTTCCATTGAATGGATTTGGCTTCTTTGTCAAAAATGAAGTTTCTATAGGTGTGCGGGTTTATTTCTGGGTCTTCAATTCAATTCCATTGATCAACCAGCCTATTTCTATGCCAGTACTCTGTAATACAGCTTGAAAGCAGAGATGGAGATTTCTTTGGAAATTTTTTTTTTTGTACAGGATTGTTTTAGCTATTCTGGGTGGGTCTATTGATTTTAACCTTGATAAGTAGTTGTTTAACTAATTCTAGAAATGATTCAAAAACAACTTGGAGAATCTAGTTTTGTTTCTAGAGAGAAGAAATCAAGGCAAATGTTTTGTTGTAGAGGTGAGGGTCAGGATCTCTTTGGGGGGTTGCATAGCATATATCTTACATTATCAGGTATCCATTATTATTTATAACAGTAGCAAAGTTACAGTTATGAATTAGTTATGGTTGGGGGTAACCACAGCATGAAGAACTGTATTAAAGGGTCACAGCATTAGGAAGGTTGAGAACCACTGTCTAGAGTTACTGTAAGCCTGGCCCCAGGCTAAGCTGAGCCTCAGTTCTTCTTTAAGTAATGCAGATATAAGCCCACCATTTCAGAGTTGATATGAGAGTAACTTAGGCTTTTGTGACTATTTTCAAACCTGGTGATAAAAATGTCCAATGGTAGTAGATACATGGTGGCATTCATAATTAGGCTTTGTGGAAAAAGTGTGGGATACCCTAGAGTAGCTGTGTTGAATCATACAAGAGTTGTGGCCCAATTGCTTGATGTTTTTCTATCTCATTATTGAGTGAAGTTGGTTTTATTTTTTAATAACTGAAACTGGGGAGGCAGTATTCTACTAAGAGTGGAGAAGCTCAAGATAACAGTTGACAGCCTTCTGTTAGTCTCTGCTGCCTGAAACAACCTCTTTCTTGCCCCTTCATCCTCTGAAGTGAAGTTAAGAGAAGATGGGGCAGGATGGGAAGCAGTTGTGAAAACAGTGCTCACTCACCACTGCATGCTTTGCTTTCCAATTTGCCTAGGATTTTGAGGAGTTTACAAAATTTCAAGAAGTCTTAATCTATTCATTATTTTCTACTAAAACCCAGCACTAGTGTTTGGGAGAAAAGTGGCAAGCTCATGTGGGTATGTGGGCTTTATAGATGGAGTGAACAAAGGAGTTGAGATTATTTAGCACAGTTTTAGAGAGGAGATTATGAAGGGTTCATGGTCACCAAGTTGTAATGGGAGTTAGAGGGCTCAGAGAGGGCTGTGTCCTCAAAAGCTGGAGCAATGACCTCTCAGAATGGGCACTAGTGGGCTGGAGTAGGGAGTTTTGAAAGGGAATGACGAATGACAAGGAAGGTTCTAGAATCACTAAGGTGGTACCCAGAAGCTGGTTCTAAGAGAGGTAGAACACTGGGGTGATGCTGTAGAAAGAACTGCCACTGCTGGGTGGGTGACACATTGAATTTGAGCAAGATTTGAACGTGTGGAGACAGTGCCTAATTTCTTTTTACTGACCAGTACGGGGTCCATGTGCACACATGCTAGCAAAGAAGAATGGGCATTGCTCTGCAGAATATTTATTTACCCCATGTTTCCTGGAAATAAACATTGTGAACTCTTTCTGTCTTCTCCCAGGACAGCGATTGCGCTTATGCCACATTTAGGTAATTTGTTGTTACTTCTTTTGTTTGTTTCCTTCTTTTATTTTCATTGTACTGAGATAAAGAACTCTTGTTTCTTTGAAAAATACTTGCATTTCAGAATCAGCAGAAGGCAGAGAGGAGGGGTGTGTATTTGGTTATCCTGATCCCATCTTGCCAAGCTGTTCCATGGACTACCGTTGTTTTCAGGCAGCCAAACACCTAGCCATAATGAGGTCAGCCACCCGTGTATGACCTCATCTTCTAGTTTGTGCTAAGACTTTTTTTTTTTTTAAAGAGTTGTATGACTTACACAGTCACTCCTTCTGCGGCTGCTTTTCGAACATTCTTTTTTTATGGAGAATGAGCACTACGTTTCTATACATATGTGTATGCTACTGGAAAACATTTTTCCCTCTCAGAACAATGGTGTCAAGCAAAGCATGTGAATTTAGATGTAAGCCTTTCTTTTTTTAGGCTACTTCTTCTATCTGTAGGGCTACTGCCTTCTGAACAACATCTTGAAAAAAAAATCCATAGTTGTGTCATAACTAGACAGAAGAATGGAAATTGGATAGGCAGAAGAGGAAGAACCTGGAAAAGGATTGTCAGAGTGAGAGTTTGTACACTTATTCACGGCTAGTCGCAGTCTGTCCTCAAAGAAGAGTGAACAGCACCTCCTAACAGAATGCCAAACCTCTGTGTTGAGGAATTTAGCCAGGCCAGGCTGACATGCTCAGCTTACAGCTGCTATTGAGGGTAGATGCAGGCAGACTGACAGGTTAACTTGATACCCTTGATTTCAACATCATTGTTGGATAAAAGACAGACACAGCAAGAGTTCTGAATTCGGAGCAGCTATTGCTTAAGGAACGCCAGAGATGAGCTCTAGACAAAAGTGTCTATGAGAAACCCATCTGTGTAATGCATTGACTTCATTAAATGCAAAATTTAGCACAAAGACTAAAAGAATAAGGCCGCCTTACTTGCTGCTTTGCTTGTCTCTCTATTTCACTGAGCAGTAAGGATCCTCAAATTATATAAACATGTAGACGCTTGGGCCACTTTTGGAGAAGAGTAAAAAGAGACCTGGCTGAACTAGCTTCCTAAATGACTGCATTATTTTACCCTGATGGTTTCAATTAGAGAAAAAGAGCTGCATCGAGACCATCTGCATATTCATAATGTAGAGCATATGGCTGGTTCTCAGGATTTTGAGAAAGAAAATGCATTAATAACCATGCTTCTCTCCAGGCGTTTCTCACATTCCAGGTTATTTCTTTGAGAAAGAATATATTTGAAAAATCTGTTTACTCTTTTTAAGAGCCAAACATTCTTATTCCTTTGGATTTTTTCTGTGTTGTGTCTACCACTATTGTATATTTTAACAACAAATGCTGAAAGAGAATATGATTATTTATAATGGAGAATGTCCCATAAGTAAATTTATAACAGTTTGTAGGTACATATTTATGCTAACACATTGGCATAAATTACTGGAGTCAGAACTTTTCTGAGTGCATGATAAGAACTCAAAACTGGTGTGTGTGTGTGTGTGTGTGTGTGTGTGTGTGTGTGTGTGTGTGTGTGTGTGTATGTGTGAGTGTGTGTATGAGTGTGTGTGTGTGTGTGTGTGTGTGTGTTCCTACATATCTGTGGATGTCTATGTGCTTCTGGGTCCATGCATCTTTAAGTTTTACTATATAGAATAATTAGCAAATTCAAAAGCTAAAATGATTAAGTTTAGAGAAAGTAGGTCAGGCATCCTGTTGTGCTAGTCAAAGGGTAAGTAAAAGAATGATTTTTCAATTTTAAATTCTTAATGGAAGAAAAAGTAATCTCCAGTTATATTAGAGGAAAATAGAAAACTAATGGAACTTTTGCTTTTATGTCTGGCCTTTTGGGTACTCAGTGGATCAATAAATCCAATTCCCAATGTACAATAACAAACAAGAGACAGCCAGAGGAGCAGAATCGGCACCTCTACCTTAATAATATAGCAGAAAAGTGTATAAAGCTGGGGTGGGGATGAAGATTAGGAAAGAAATGAAATTTTGTTCCTCTGAGAATGAGGTACCATGTTTATTGAGTAAAGGTAAAAAAGGAGCAAGGGAAACAATGTAGCTGGCAGAGATGAATGCCTGTGAACGCAGTCACCAGCTCCCTCAAGAGCTTTGGGAGCACTGGAGTCCAGCAGCCTCCATGCATTGGACTTAAGATCCTCTCAGAGCCCCACAAGCTCGGAGAGGCAATTTTTTCTAGATATGCCAAACGAGATTAAGGGCTTCAATGAGACAGGTGCTACGTGTTGCTCAGTTCGGAGATGTAAAAGATGGAAGCCTTGTACATTAGAAAGAGAAAGCTTTTAAGTCATTATGAATGTTGAGATGAAGAGCTTGCTTAGACAAGAGTTACACTTTTGTGTCAACAGTATCTATTTTTTTCAGAAGGAAACAATGTGATACTACCAATATTTAGTAAATAGCATTTGGAGACTCATGGTATTTTACACAATTTACTGGGGTGACAGTCAGCTTGGGAATGAGTTTGCTTTTAGGAACTTAGTTACCAAGTGATTATTTTTCAAAGAATTGACTCAGTCTGAACTAGTTTTCTTTGTTTTTTGCCAACCCTTGCTCCAGCTGTTACACCACAATGGGTGGTTTTATCAGATTCCCTGTGATCCTGTTGTGAAATACAGGACATTGGCTCAGTGGAATCGTCATAGCACTTCTGAGTGGCACAAAGGTCGACTTCTATGGTTTATCACTTTATAGGAATTTTCTCTCTTTAGAGGGATATTGTAGCACTAAGTGAAGACTTGGGTCTTGGGACTTGTTACTCCCTCTCTGCCTCAGTTTCTGACCAGCACATGATATGTGGTAGAGAGATTCATAACAGCTTTCCTGTTAGTCTCAGTGAGCATACACTGCAACAATTGTCACCAAAAGCAAACCTACTTTACATCTTATCAGACTAAAACAATGCATTGTATCAATATGAGATTATTTTCAGCTATACTGGAGAAATACAAGTACATTAAGATTGACGTGGCTGAAAGGATTCTGCTTGTACCTTGTATGTACATGTGAGTAGCATCCTAACAATGGAGAATTTCACAAATGACTTTCTCATGGACGTTTTCCAGTTAGGTAGCAGCCTCTAAGCAGTAAGCTATATATAGGCCATGTTTAAGTGATGCGACCATGGCTCATTGAAGTCATCCCACTTTCCCAAGCCAAGTTAATGGAAATGCTTGGCTTCAGGGCCATCTCGGTGCCTGGCTATCCTGGGTTCCATTTTGGCGACTTGGTGTGCTGCTGCTCTTCTTTTATTGTGACCTTCCAAGTACCCTTCTATTCTTTTCAACACTGAGTTCCCCTGCTGAGGACCAGACATTTGACCCACGGTTTGTGAATTTCCACAAGGGTCAGCAACTTCCCACGTCTGGCAAACAGCCTCCTCCAGCAGCTGCATTTAAGAATCACGAACTCCTCTCTCACCCAAACTGGGTCACATTATAGATAGCAGGGAAGTGGTGCAGAACTTGTTCAGGGTGGCGGCTCACCAAGTTCTAACGCTGGCAACAAAAATGGAAAATGGCCTTGTGTCAAACTCCAACACGAAATTGCACATGATTAAAATAATAAAAAATGATGGGCCGGGATTAAAAAAATAAAATAAAACTTTCCAAATGTGAGGAACGTGGTGTAGCATGTATCAGTTTGCTCTGCGATCCTCCGCTGAGTTTCTGTGAACTGGCTGTGTGGGAAAGCCAGCCAAGGCAAGAGGGACCCAGTGGAAACCCCGGCTCTCTGCTTTCTTGACTCTTGTAACCTCACATCCCCAAGAGTACAGTCACAGTGGTTTGATTTTTTTTTCTTCTTGAATGTAGCTTGGCAGCACTGTAGAAGTGTTTTATTTTTTAAGCCCTTGCTGGATACGACCATTGACAGGCGGGTTCTTCTGGCGGGGAAGGGCTGCCAGGACAGGAAAATGAGTTACTCTGCAACGGATTCATCTCTCAGCTCCTCGTTCACTTCCATTTTCCATGGCCCTTTGATCCTTTCTCATTTTCCACTCCAAATTGGTCCCCGCGTATCCTGTGCCAATTGGCACGTTTCGATAAAGAAGTATTTTGCTAATGATATCTTTGCTCTCCTGAGACCTCCTTCATCTCCTCCTTCGCCCTATCTGGG
Source organism: Acomys russatus (assembly GCF_903995435.1). Taxonomy (NCBI): domain Eukaryota; kingdom Metazoa; phylum Chordata; class Mammalia; order Rodentia; family Muridae; genus Acomys; species Acomys russatus. The sequence continues at coordinate 2,891 of NW_026131761.1, read as the reverse complement.
TACAAAGCAGATCTCTCCAAATTCTACTATTGGGGATTGTGAGTACGAGCTAGGCTGTTTACATTTACCTTGAACTTTTATTTGTAGATTCACCAAACATCTTTGTTCTCTACGGCTCAAGTTTCTCCAAAAGCAACTTCTCATCAGACAACAGTTCCTGTGAGTGACTTGGCAAGACTACAGTTGTTATAGTATCTACGGTGTCCAGCTTGTTAACTTTGCCTGCTGTGCTTATCTCTCTGAAATACAGCTTCAGCTCTAGAAGGAAATCTTAGAGAGGGACGGGCTCTGCTACACAGGGACATGCTACTTTGGCTTTCCAGATCCTTATGTCTGTATAAAAGAAAAGAAGGAATGTTTAAACCTTCCAGCTGCTTGTGGACATTAAAAAACGATAGTCCCTGAGTGTGTAAAAACAAAGAGAAAACTTTATTTGTTACCTGCAGAGTCCTAGGAGCTGTCTTTCACATGCTGTGGCCTCTGTTTCTGCAAATCCATTTCTTTATTTGAAATTCTCTCCCACTTCCCTTCCTTCTCCCCATCTTCCATCTGTGTGTGTGTACTTGTGTGTGTGTGAGTCTATGTGTATGTTTGTCTTCTGTGTGTGTGTGTGTGTGTGTGTGTGTGTGTGTGTACTTGAATGTGCATGGGCCTGTGTGTGCATGTGTGTTGTGTGTATGTATGTGTGTGTATGTACTTGTATATGCGTGGGCCTATGTGTGCATGTGTTTCTATGTGTATGTATGTGTGTAGTTGTGTGGAAACCAGAGGTCAACACTAAGTATCTCCCTTAATCACTCTTTAACTTACCTTTTGAGACAGAGTCACTGCACTTGGAGCTAAGCGTTTGTTCGAGCCTATCTAGATAGGTAACTAGCTCTTGGGATCTGTGACCCAGAGTAGTGGGGATAACAAATGCACACTGCTGCACCCATTTTTATATGTGTGCTGGAGATCTGGACTCATGGTTGTGCAGCAAGAAGCTTATCCATAAACCATTTCTCCAGACTTTAGTTTGAAATTCTGCCTCTGGGGTTTTCCCCCTTTCTCCCCACTGTAGCACAACTCAACTTACATTTTTCTTGAAGCTAGCAGCTTCTTACAGGTTGTGAAATGGAGATGTATCAGCTTCTGGAGTCTCACCATGAAATCCTAAGTAAAGGCGTTTTACGGAAGAGAACCTAAAGGCAATGACATCCTGCTCTTTGCTTTCTCATAAATATGGCTTCTGTGCTGTTTGAATGGTGTGGCTTGGTGTGCATGAATATTTTATCAGTGCACATTAACTTCATATGGGGCATTATTTTTTAAAGAGTTCTGTTTGAGTAGGAATGTTTCTATTATGCCCTGGGCCCCATTTTTCTGTGGAAATGTACTTTGACTGCTATAACACAACTCTAGTAGAAGCAGCATTAAAATGAGAGCACACTATTTGAAGATCAACTTTCCCACAATGCTATGTACAGGGTTCTGGTAAAGGTCTTATATGGTTTTTAGGCTGTTAATATTTGATAAAGTAGTGATGGGCTTGAGATAGTAAGCTTTATGTTTCATGGTGGTAATGTGTCCAGATATTTAATAAAGGGCAATGTCTAGACTGTTAATAGCACTCAGCTTAAACCTCAGCCTTCCTTCCACTTACACAACAGTACACAGGACATTTTCTCCCTTTGGGCCTCAAGTTTCTATGTGTAAGGTAGGACAATGACCACTACTTCCAGAATATGAAGGAAACACTGCCCATCCTTCAGCAGGCACTAAACAAACCATCCAGGTGTAACTTTCTACAGAGAGAAGAGACCTCTGTCCTTCTAGCCATAAAGGCCATCTATGTTTTTTATTCACAAGTAAAGTATGACTACTCAGCAACCTGCAATTTAAATATAGCTTAATAAATTTGCTTTTGAATGGTATCTACTCGTTATTTTCTTCTTATATAAAACCAGCATGTTAACACTTCATGCCCCTTCTTAAAAATTAAGCTCCCAGAAAAGCCATTCAGTAATTCACCATCCAATAATATACCTTGTAAAAATATAGCCTCTACTGTTCACTTCATTTTGCTGCTGCCAATCATGAGGACTTCTCCCTGTTTCCCCTCCCCTGTGACTTTCTTTCTTCTGCTCAACATGTATTTACTGTGTAATTTTCTGGCAGATATAAATAAAAGTGGAAAACATTCTAGCACTATGATTTTGTTAACATGAAAGAGAAAGAAAACATAAAAAAGGATGATAAAGCAAAGACAATATACCTATTTTTTGTTGGCCCAGTAATTCTTTCTTTAAAAAATAGCCTTTATACTTCCAGACATATTGTCAACCAATACATCTGACCTCCGAGTAATAGCACACTTGACTCTGTTTTTTGTCACTGTGATGAGAATTTGACTCATGTTTGGTCCACGTTGGTACCCTTACACTCTGAGCCAAAATGAGTGTTCCAATGGAAGAAACATGACTCAAGGTGAATGGAAACAATACTTTTTCAAAGATTGACAAGTAGATTGTAGGAGAGGACATCCTTTTGACCAAAATTATAATACTAAAAATTTATTTGCAAAATAAAACAAGGAAGAACCTCTCCTTTTGCCAGTATGGGAGGGGGATTGAGGAAGGGTGGGAGAGAGGAAGATAAATAGATAGGTAGATAGGTAGATAATAGATAGATAGATGATAGATAGATAGATGACGGATAATAGTGGTAGGTTCTGTGGTCTGTGTTCCTATGGCTTTAACCTGTGATCAACCAAACTAGTTATTGTCTACCTGGCTGGGTTGTTTTCCTTTTTTGTGTCTTAGAAATCTGGTTAACATAAAGTTATGGGAGTAACCAATATCTTATTGATTGGATTCGAAGCCTACTCCATGAGATGGATTCACATCTGACAT
>NW_026131760.1:0-38559 GCF_903995435.1 Acomys russatus | reverse complement strand
AGATAGATAAATCTTATTCAGACCTAAAAAGGCCAGAGAGGAGAGAGAGCCGACAGAGAGAGAGAGAGAGAGATAGAGAGCGTGGAGAGGAGAGAGAGAGAGAGGGACGGATGAGGGAGAGAGAGAGAGAGCGAGAGAGGAGGAGAGGAGAGAGAGAGACACAGACAGAGAGACAGACGACAGAGAGAGAGAGAGAAGAGAGAGAGAGAGAGAGAGAGAGAGAGAGAGAGAGAGAGAGAGAGAGAGAGAGAGAGAGAGAGAGAGAGAATATCCAATTAACAAAATCAGAATTATAGAGAGGAGGATTATAACCAAACTCCTTGGTCATACAGTAACAGGGTAAAGGTTTTTTCATATTGTCCTAGTTGGAGCCATCTTTGATTTCTACTCACTGCCCTGAAAAGTCTTTTGGGAAAAGAGAAAATAGAAACTCAGGGTTGAAATGCTCCAGCTAAGTGTATATTCTTGGCTCCTTTTAAAGTGTTTGCTTCTACCTGCAAATGCAACCAGAATGTATTTTCTGTGTTCTTTGTGTTAAAAATCAACTCCCTGTAATATGCATTCAGGGCTGCTCTGTGAACTATATTTTTCTCCAGCACATGGTTTGATACAGACTCTCTATTCAAACTTTGGTCTTGCTGAGTGGTGTCTGGGTATTAAGGCCATAACAAGTCTTTAAAAACTTTAAAAAAAAACCCAAAAAACAAAAAACAAAAAACCACCTCACTGACTAGGCCAGCTTCCTAAATGCAGTGAACTCTGCCTTCTGAATTACATTGTGAGCAATTTTTAAACCTGAATATATTCTCATTTAAGGCATATTCTATTTCCATAGGAACATACTCTAAATATTAGGCTGCAAATTGTACTCCTTTTGGGGCCATCCCTTTAATCTTCCTCTTATGTCCATTTACCAAAGAGAAATCTAGAGTTGAGATAAATCATCTTGAGGGTCAGCTACATTTCTGAAAGGTGACTTCACTGATGGTGAGTCCTGTGCCATACACCACGTGGAGCAGGGGATACTGTTTTCTGCAATCTACTGGAGTGCAAAGCAGGCTGACTAACAAGTGTAGTACAAGGAAATAGAAATACTTAAATGTTTAGCCAGGTATGGGGGCACGCACCTTTAATACCCGCACTCTGGAAGCAGAGACAGTGGAACTGCTGTGAGTTAGAGGCCAACATGGTCTACAAAGCGAGTTCAGGGCAGCCAAGGCTACATAGAGAGACCCTGTGTCAAAAAAACAAAAACAAAAATAAAAACAAAAACAAAAACAAAAAAACAAAAAAGAAAAACAAAACAAAACAACCAAACCACTTACACTCCACAAAATTGGAAAGTCTAAAAGAAATGGATGATCTCTTGATAGGTACCACTTACTAAACTTAAATCAAGATCATATAAACAATTTAATCAGACCAAAAACCCCATAAGGCAAAAGAAGCAATCATTTAAAGTCTCCCAACCAAAACAAAACAACAACAAACAAAACAAACAAACAAACAAAACAAAAAACCCCAAGCAAACAAACAAACAAAAAGCAGGGCCTGACACTGTTATCACAGAATTCTTTCAAAGATACCAACATGACTCAAGTTATAACATAAAATAGAAATATATTTATTTTTCAGAGAGAGACCATATGTTACTATATGTTCAACCCATTGTATAACTATACATGTTTTCATGCTATTTTGTGAGAGAAAATCTTCGTGAGTTTATTACGCACTTTCTTTGTGGTTTCACAAATCCATATTTGGTGGGCAGAATAGAAAACCTGCAAAAATGTTCACGTCTTAATCTCAGAAATATTGATTATGTTATTATGGTCAAAGAGATTTTGTAGCTATAATAAAATCAAAGACTATTGAGATTGGGATATTATTCTGGCACATCTCAGTAGGTCCAACATTATGATAAATGTTCTTTTTAAATTTTTTTTGTGAAATTTTGCTTTATTGAATAAAGATAACTATCAGTAGAAGAGACCATTATAAGAACAGCAACTGCAGGCTTTTTAATGAGTGCCTCGAATTTAACATATTTAGTACATGTCTGAGAGAATATTAAAGAACATGGAGTTGAGGAGGTGGGGAAGATTCTGGAGAAATTTGAGGAGAGAAAATATATGACCAGAGTATATTATACAAAAAAATTTCAACTAAAGAAGGACAAGAAAATCAGAATGGGTATCTTTATAAGAGAGAGTGGCGGCAAGGTCAGGGTCGGCAGTGAGGAGGGGATGAAAGCACACTTCTCGGTTTTACCAAGACCTAGCACTGTACAATGATGTCCCTAGAGGCAGAAGGGAACCATTATCTCATGAAATCTTCAGAATGGGCAAAAAGGCATCCACAACTAATGCTTGCCCTGTGGGGACTACTCACTGCCCAGAAATGCTCAGTACTTTATTTTAATTCATTGCAGCAACAAGCAAATATATATAAGAAAATTTGCTTTTATTGATATTTCAAAATAAGTGCATCAAAGTTGATTCTCTCCTCTTCACTGTCTTCTTGTATAAATTTTTCTTTGTAATGTATATATATGCATATATATTTCATGTAGGTACATTTATATATAAGACTAGGAGAGCAGGGAAGTGGGTGAGACACCAAGAGAGGAAGAGGAGAAGAAGAGAGAAAGAGAGAAACAAGAGAGTGAAAGAGGAGCAACAGCATAATTTTTAATTGACATTTTTATTTATTATAATTTATTCACATTACATCCCAATTGTTATCCCCTCGCTCTCCTCTTCCCATTCCCATCCACCCTATTATTCTCCCCCAGGCCTCCAACACGGTGGGCCCACTTCCCCAACCCTCTAGCCACAGTCCATCAGGTCTCATCAGGATAGCTTGCATCCCCTTCCTCTGTGTGTCCACGAGGCCAGCCTACCAAGGAACAGTGATCAAATCATGGGCACCAGAGTGCATGTCAGAGGTTCAGCAGCAGTCCTCCCTCTACATGGATAATTAACTGGCTATTAACTACATCTGAAAAAAAGGTGCTATGAATGTAGTTGAGCAAATGTCCTTGTTGTATGGTGGAGCATCTTTTGCATATATGCATTGCTCAGGAGTGGTAGAACTGGCTCTTGAGGTACCACTAATCTTATTTTTCTGAGAAAGCTTCAGATTGATTTCCAAAGTGGTTGTTCAAGTTTGCACTACCACCAGCAATGGAGGAGTGTTCTCTTTTCTTCACAGCCTCACCAGCGTGTGCTGTTATTTTTGTCATCTTTTATCTAGAATTTTGCCTCAGGTTGGTCCTCAGAATTATTTGAAACTATTTTCCTACAATGTTAGCTATGCTTATTTGTTAAAATGATTTACTGTGTATTAAAGGGTTAATGCCTCTGTGTGTTTTCTTCATCTATTGTGTCTGTGTGTCTGAGTGTTAGGACTTGTACTTGGGCAGAGAGTATTTATTGGTTCTCTCAGGATTAGAGTTAACAGTTATTTTCAATACGCAAATGCTGGAATCTCAACTCAGACCCTCATGATTCAATGGCCCATATTCATAACAACTGAGCCATCGGTCTCACCCAGCTATTGCAATTTAAAATTTCACAATATTGCTGACATGGATTTGAAATGTATATCTAATAGTGATGCTTACCTGACCTTATTATGACTAATATATGAATATTTCTTATAAATATTTTAAGAAATATGAGCTGAGTGTGATAGCACATTTCTTTAGTCCTAGCAGTTGGGAGGCAGAGGCAGGTGGATCACTGTGAGTTCAAGGTCAGCCTGGTTCAGGACAGCCAAGATAACACAGAGAAACCCTGTCTCATAAAACCAAAACCAAACCAAACCAAAACACAACACACAACACACACACACACACACACACACAAAAAAAAAAAAAAAAAAAAAAAAAAAAAAGAAAAAGAAAAAAAAAGAAAAGAAAAAAGAAAAAAAAAGAAAGAAATATGATGATAAAATTCAGTAATTGTAAAATGCTCAGGATATAACAAACATGGAATAGATTTACTCAAATTTGAATTTGGAAATATAATAAATGATTAGACACTTTTATTGTTGGAATTGTTGGAACCAGTGAATCAAAGGCTGAAATGAAACTTTACCTGCATATAGAGTGCAAAGTATGAGAAGGAGTATGCATTTAGGTATAAGGTGCTAGAAACTAGAGGAAGCGATTTAAATGTATATATGTATAAAACATAATCTAAGTTTAATTCCTTAGTCAGAAAGATTTATTGTAAAATAATAAGTGTGACCCAGAAATCTCAGAACTCTGATCGGGAGTTTATTTACTAAAGCCAGCATACAAAGTTGCTCTGCATGCTGAGGTCTCCACTGGAACAAAAACGAAGCATGTGACTTGTAATTCATGTGACGTGTAATTCATTGTTATAATTTGAGGACTATGTTCATACTTAATCTTCATTTTTATTATTTCAACATGTTTAGGTCTCTGAATCTTGCCAGGTCACTATATATCTGTTATTTTAGCCAATTATGATTTAGTATAATTGGCACACTCTGAAGTCTAGCTCAGCATATTTGAGATTAGGTGACTCTCCCACTGATTTTAATGGATGCTTCAAAGTTTTCTATAAAACATATGGATAAATATTGAAGCAGGATTTCAAACGAGTAGGCAAGTAATCACCTCTTGAGAAAGAGATTTGCTTTAGACATATCCTGTTTTCTCATATGGTATATATTACAGAATATAAAACCAGCATTGTGACTATGATCTATTGTGGCTAAGGAAGCATTTATAGAAATAATGCAGCCTAAAAAAAGGACATCCTGAAACCTTTACACAGCTTTTTTTTTTTTTACGATCTTGAAATATTACCTCATACATAATTATTCTTAGGATAAGCAAGATAAAGAAACATTTTCAAAAGCACGAGTTGTTATTCCATTTACTTTGATTGATTGAGCTATGCACTTGATGTGATGTCGGTATTTGTTCCTTTTATGTTGCTGTGATACAATGTCCTGACACAAAGCAAGGTAAGAGATGAAGGGCTGACTTTGGCTTACTGCTTCTGAGGCATGCAGTCCATCATGGAGGGGAAGAAATGGTAACGGGTGTGGCATGCAAGTTGGGAGAAGCTGGAAGCTGGGTAATCACATGCTATCCACACAGAAACTAAGAATGAACAGCCAGTGAGTCTGGGCTCTAAACCCTAAACTCACTTCTGGTAGCATACTTCATACCTCGGGACTCCAATTCCTAAAGTTTTCATAACCATTACAAACAATGTCATGTACTTGGGATCAAATGTTTAAACATATGAGCCCATGGGGGGCATTTTTATATTCAACCCAAAAAGTACTATTACCTAATAATTAATGATAGCAAATGACAGAGGTTAGCTTTAAACATGTTGTAACCGTTATGCCTTCTAGTAGAGTTATAAGTGAAATTTATAAGGATTCTTATTTTTTGCAATATAATTTATATTATAGCAACATTTTACAATTTTCCAGGTTCTTGTCAATTACATCCTTCTCTTATCCTTATAATTAATTTTTGATGATGATGAGAAAGTTGTTAGAATTTCTATCTTTACAATAGCAAATGGATAACTGAAGGAGTTAAGAAACCTATGAAAGATCTTTAAAAAATTTAGGGTTTGAAATTACATAAACTTTCTATGTTCCAAGATACAAAGTAATCTCATAGCACTTTAGCAAAAGTCAACTATAAAAAAACTATAGCAAAATGAATAAAGGCACACTCATCATGAAGTGAGGGTTCTGTCTTACTTCATGTATACACAACAGTCGTGGTGTGTAGGTCAGAGGACAGTTTGTAGAAATGGTTTTCTCCTTCCACTATCTGCATTGGGTATTTTATTTGGCAAGCCATGGTTTCCAAAAAAAGTGTTATCTCCTACTTTAGGATAACTCCAATTAAACACTCTCTCTCTCTCTCTCTTTTCTCTCTTCTCCTCTCTCTTCTTATCGCTATGTTTTCTCAAGGAAATAAATCCTTTTTATCAACTATTTGTTTGTTCTCTCTCCTCTCTCTCTTCCTCCCCCCGTCTCTCCTCTTTTTATTTTATTGATTTCAAACCTCAGTTTGCTTATTTCCTGCTGTCTACTCCTCTTGGGTGTGTTTGCTAGTTTTTGTTGTAGGGCTTTCAGGTGTGCTATTAAGTTGCTAGTATGAGATCTCTCCAATTTCTCTACAAAGATTGTTAGTGCTATGACCTTTAGTTCTGCTTTCATTGTGTCCCATGAGTTTGGGTATATTGTGCATTCATTGGTTTCTAAGAAGTTGTTAATTTTTTTCTTTATTTCTGCTCTGACCCATTAGTCATTTCATAGCAATTGTTCAGTTTCTATGAGTGTGTAGCCTTTCTGTTTTGTTTTGTTTTTCTGTTGTAGAACTCCAGCTTTAATCCATGGTGATCTGATAAGGTACAATGGAGTTATTTTCATTTTCTTGTATCTGCTGAGACTTGCATTGTTACCAAGTATCAGTTTTGAAGAGAGTTCCATGAGGTGCTAAGAAGGTATATTCTTTTGTGTTTTGGGGAAATGTTTTGTAGCTATATTAGGTTTGTTATGTCTGTTACCTCCATTATTTCTCTTTTTAAGCTTTGCTGGATGACCTGCCTATTGGTGATAGTGAGATATTGATGTCTCCTACTGTTAATGTGTGTGGTTAGATGTATGATTTAGGCTTTAGTAATGTTTCTTTTACAAATAATGGCCTTGTGTTTGGGGCATATATGTTCAGAACTGAGAAATCATCTTGGTGGATTTTTCCTTTGATGACTATAAAGTGTCCTTTCCCAACTCTTTTGATTAATTTTCATTTAAAGTCTATGTTGTTAGATATTAGAATAGCTACACCAGCTTCCTTCTTGGGTCCACTTTCTTGAAAAATCTTTTTCTATTCCTTTACTCTGAGGTAATGCCTATCTTTGATTTCTTGTATGCAGAATGATGATAAGTCTTTTTATAGCTATTCTGTTAGCCTTGTCTTTTTATTGGGGAATTAGGTACATTGATATTAACAGATATTAATACCTGTGATTGTTAAAGTTGTTTTGTTGTTGATGGTAGTGGTGGTAATATATGTTTCCATTTTTTTGGTTTTACTGATATGAGATTTTTCTGTGTTTTCATGGGTGTAGCTAACCTCCTTGGGTTAGAGTTTTCCTTCGGTGTCTTCTGTAGGACTGAATTTGTGGATAAACATTTTTTAAATTTTAGTTTGTCATGGAGTATCTTGTTTTATCCATCTATGGTAATTGAAAGTTTTGCTGAGTATAGTAGTCTGGGTTGGAATCTGTGGTCTCTTGTAGTCTGTCCAGGTCCTTTAGGATTTTAGATTCTTCAATGAGAAGTCAAATATAATTCTAATAGGTCTGTATTTATATGTTACTTTTTTCCCTTGTAGCTTTTTTTTCAATTTATTAATTTAATCTCTTTACAGTCTGACTCCAGCATCCCCCTTCCTCTCCTCATAGTCCTGCCCCATCCAACCCCTACTCCATTCCCTTTCTCCTTTTTCTCAGAGAAGGGGATGCCCCCAAGGTGTATCAACTCACCCAGGCACCTCATGTCACAGCAGGACTAAGCACCGGGACCTCATAAGGTAGTGTCAGGCAACAGAATAAGAGACAGCCCCTATCCCCATGGTTAGGGGCCCCACATGTTGATCATGCTGCACATCTACATGCTACATATGTGTAGAGGGTCCAGGTATGGTTCATGCATGCTCTTTGGTTGGTGGTTCTGTCCCTTTGAACTCCCATGGGCCCAGGTTACTTGACTCTGTAGGTCTTCTTATGGTATCCTTGACCTTCTAGCTTTTAATATTCCTCCTTTGTCCAATATGTTTAATGTTTTGATTATTATGTAGCAGTAGGACTTTCTTTTCTGGTATAATCTACTTTGTGTTCTGTAAGCTTTTTATACTGTTATAGGCATGTTATGGTTAGGGAATTTTTCTTTTATGATTTTGTTGAAAAATATTTTCTGGGACTTTGAGCTGGATTCTCCTCCTTCTACTCCTATTATTCTTAAGTTTTTGTTTTCTCATAGTTTCAGATTTCTTGCATGTTTTGTGTCAGAAATTTTTCATATTTAACTTTTTCTTGTGCCAAGGTACCAATTTTTTTTTCTACTGTGCCTTCTATACCTGAGATGCTCTCTTCCATCTCTTGGATTTAGTTGTGATGTTTGCATCTGCAGTTCCTGTTTGTTTACCTATATTGTCCATTGTGTTTTCTTTATTGCATATATTTCCATTTTCATGTCTTGAACAGTTTTATTCATTTCTTTTACCTGTTTGTTTTTTCTTAGCTTTCTGTAAGGGGTTTATTCATTTCATCCCATTGTTTGTTAATGCTTTTCTATATTTTCTTGAGGGATTTACTCATTTCCTCTTTAAGGATCTCTATCATGAAGTTGGCTTCAAGCCTATTTTCTTTTGGTTTAGCTGGTTTTGAATATTGAGAGCTTGCTTTAGTAGCACAGCTAGGCTCTGTTGGTGACATTTTGCACAGGCTGTTCTATGTTTTACGCTGCCCTCTTAGTGTCTGGGTTTGGGCAATTAAGAGGTTTAGGTGCTGATTTCTGAGTTTGTCTTTGTTGGATGTCTTTTTTTCCCTTAGTTTCTGTTTCCTCTCTGGTTTTCTGGCCTTACTGTCCTGGAGTTCTGGTGATCAGTGAGTGAGTGCTTTGATATACTTGTGTGCCTCCACTGGGGTTTTGGCAATCTTCATAGCTTCTGGTGTTCTGGGGTTCAGATAACTGGTATAGCCTCTGTTAAAGGAGGTCTTTCCTCCAGAAATGTAAGATGGGATATGGTTAGGACTGAGGTTGGCTGTTAGGGGAAAGCTGGGTGGCTTCTGAGGAAGTGTTGTCAGTCTGTGGACAGAGTCTTACCTTGGATTCTGGGTACTAGCATGGTCTCTGGTAGATCAGAGGATGTTTGCTGGAATGTGGGTCTGGATATAGAGATAAAGAGATGGGAGCTATTGGGTGAAAGTGGGGTGAGATCTGAGGAAGTGTTGTAAGTAGGCAAAGCCTCCAGTGGATGGAGTGGGACACCAAACCATCCACAAAACCATCAGCCTCTAATTTGTCCTGCCTGCAATTAGTGGCAATTAGAACTGGTTTGAGTAGCCAGTGACTGGTCCAGCTTGAGACCTATACCATGAGAAACAGCCCATTTCTGATGCTGCATGAAGGGGCAGGCCCCAGAGCCTGGATAGCCCAGAGACCTAGGACAGAACCAACCACAAATAACATAGAGGGAGGGGGGTAATGAAATGATTCCCAATGATAGTCTGCTATACTTTAGACTGAAGCCTAGCATAATCATCCCGAGGTTTCACCCAGCAAATGATGGGTGCAGGTGCAGAGAACCATAGCCAAAGGTTAGGGAAGAGTTCAGGAAGTCCTGCAGAAGATGGGAAGGAAGTATTTTTGGAGTCAGAGGGGTCAATGACAATGCGAGAAAATCCACAGAATCAACTAAACAGGGTTCATAGGGGCTCACAGAGACTGAACAGACAATCAGAGAGCCTGTATAAAACATTAAACAGATTTATCTGGCTATATTTAGGTATATATCTTTATGTATGTATGTATAAACACATATATATGTATATACACACATATATATGTACAGACACACATATGTATGTACATATATGCAGTAATAAATAATGAAGAGGCTATAAACTTGTAGAGTGGAGAGACATATATTGGATGTTGTTGAGAGAAGAAAGAGAAGGAAGAAATGTAATCATATTATCCCCCCAAAATAAAAATAAATAATAAACTTCTGGAAAATATTCTTATTTGAAAAAATGAAGAAAATGGCCAACTCATATCTGTAACCATGTTTTAAATACACTTTGCCCATTGGGCATTGTTTAATAATGTGTCTCACATCAGCCAGTCTCACATTTCTACTTTCATCTCAATCTCAATCACAAGTACACTTATTACATATCACATCCTTCTGCTCACAGTTTATTCTGATTTTCTTGTTTTGACAACTATTGGAAAACAAATAATTTCCATTCTTTCTGTACCAAAAGTTGATAAATCTAGTTCAGACATTCACGTGGTTAAGACATTCTTCTAGAAAGTTTTCTAAGCAAAAAAAAATTTTTTTAAACTTTTTTCTTCCTCTCAGTTTTAAAAAGTCTAATAATTGCTAACTTCTTTATCACAGAAATTAATCAGTGATATTCCATATGGTCTGTATCAGTTGCAAATCACATGGATATACCTTTTCTCAAAGGAATAAGATGAGAATGATATGGCAGGTCATCTTATGTCCTCCACTGACCTCCACATACATGTGCCACCACAAACATACACCGTCCACACAAAGAATGTAAACTTAAGAAAATCTTTAGGAATGAAAGAAATCATTATTAATATAGTAAACTCAGAGACAAGGCAGACCTATGACATGAGTCAGGGGAGGTTATATATAATAGTTTAAGTCTGCAATAAAAAGAACCCTCAATAAAATTGAATTGCAAGGAAATGAAATTTATGTAGGATAGAAGGAGTGAAAAAGATAATGAGCTAAAGTCTAGAGAACTAGTGTGGAGCAGTTATCTAACAACAACTGCTGTAGCAGAACAAAGAGAATTTCCTGGGATGGAAGCGACTTACCGAAATAGCAATACTTTGGAATCTGAAAAAAATTTACATCACCCAGGGTTAATTCTCAAAAACCTGGCAAAGAAAACGGTGGTACAAAAAGCAGATCTTTATCTGACAGTGAGTATGATGATAATAAATCAAAGTGGAAAAGAAAGGATGCTGGCAAAGATACTTGGGCAGGGGTAAGAAATGGCCATTGCCAGAAACATCAGGAACAATAGCTGTTCTCCAATAGATAGAAAGATTCAGAGGTGGACCCATTGGCCCTATCAAAAGAAACAAATAGTAAGTGTCCTTAGATTATAACTGCATTGGGGGTTCTAAGGTTATCATTGTTGTTGCTTAAGATGTTTCTAACTTTGCTGTCCAGGATATCCTGGATCTCATTATGTAGCCCTAACTAGCTACAAACTTACAGTGATCCTGATGCTACCCTGAATGGTAGTGAGCCATTCAGAAGATGAAGTTCATATATACATATATATGTGTGTATGTGTGTGTGTGTGTGTGTGTGTGTGTGTGTGTGTGTATCATTTATACGCTGGGTGGTGTACGTGTGTGTGTCTGTGTGTGTGTGTGTGTGTGTGTGTGTGTGTGTGTGTGTGTGTGTGTGTAACCTGAGTTGTGGTTTTTGACTTATTAATATTAAATAATAATAACAACTTTGTAGTGAAAATCAACTTTTATATGTTGATTTAAAAATATTGGAATAATTGTGAATATTTTTGTTGTTCTACTTAATATCTTGGGTACCTCTGGACAAATAAAAGCCTTTCAATATAGAAATAAAATATATAGTAGAAATGAGTAGTCAAATGAAACTATGAAAATTATTATATTTGTAATAGAAACAAAATATAAGCACTTTATAAAACTTTAAAAGGAGTGTATATGTTGTAAAAAAGTGTTCCCTTAACCTCTGTGTGAGGGAAATATTTAAACAATTAGAGAAACAACCTTCATTTGTGGCTCAGAAGGCAGCATTACACATTGGTAAGACACTCTGTGATGGAGAGTTTTAATTTCCAATCTCACACAACTGTAAATCACATGAGAAATGAGTCACAGTGCACAATAGTCTAGAAAATGCTGTCCTCTGGATATGTCCATGGATTGGCTGGATTGTTTTAATTGATATTAGAAATCAAAGGCTGAAAATGAGCAAGGCCACCATATGTGTTTAGTTCTAGGCAGTCTAAGATTAGAAAAAGCTGGCTGATCACTATGCATGCTTGCACTTCTGTTCTTTATTCTAGATGTGAAGTGACTAGATGCTACTGTAGCTATCACTCTCTTGCGATGAGAGATTGTAACCTGGATTTGCATGCTAAACTCCCCCTCTAAGTTGACTTTGGTCAGAGTATTTTGTCACACCTACAGAAATGAGACTGTAGCATACTCCAAAGTGATCATGAGAGGCAAGATGCCTTCTTTGTAGAAGATGTCTTCTGAATGTGCCTGGTACTTACAGGTAATACCAGTATATGGAAATATCTTGCTGTTGATGTCAGCCCAATCTATGTAAAAATTTATAGGTTAGCATGGGCTATATAACAAGACCTTATGTCCTACATAACTACATAGTGATAGGAAAATTGATATGAAAACCCAATATTATCTAAAATTGTCTTTGAGAAGAGCAGCTGTCCACAAATTTTGGGAATTCCTTGTTTTTAATAGGTGAGTAGTATTCCATAGTGTATATGTACCACAGTTTCTTTATCCATTCCTCTACTGATGGACTTAGGCTGTTTCCATGTTCTGGCTATTATGAATAACGCTGCTATGAACATGGTTGAGCAAATTTTCTTGTTGTGTGCTGGAGCATCTTCTGGGTATATTCCAAGGAGTGGAATAGCTGGGTCTTGAGGAAGCCCTATTCCCATTTTTCTGAGATAGCACAAGATAGATTTCCAAAGTGGCTGTACTAGTTTGCATTCCCACCAGCAATGAAGGAGTGTTCCTCTCTCCCCACATCCTCACCAGCATGTGGTGTCGCTTGAATTTTTAATTTTAGCCATTCTGATGGGTGTAAGATGGAATCTCAGAGTTGTTTTGATTTGCATTTTCCTGATGACTAAGGAGGTTGAGCATTTCTTTAAGTGTTTCTCAGCCATTTGATATTCCTCTGTTGAGAATTCTCTGTTTAGTTCCAAGCCCCATTTCTCAATTGGGTTATTTGGTTTGGTGGTGTTTAATTTCTAGAAATGATCATAATGAGTGAGTTAACCTAGAAGCAGAAAGACTCAAATGGTATATACTCACTTATATCTGCATACTAGCCCAAGGGGCATGACCCTCAAAAGCATTTACTTACCAGGAAACTGGGACAGAGGGGAGGACATCCTATTGGGACTCTAGATGAGAGAAGCATTGGAGAATAGCAAAGTAGAAGGATACAGAGGGTCCTAGAAACCTACAAGTAGAACATTATGATAGGCAGATTTGGGCCCAGGGGCCCGCTCAAACCAGCCAAGGACAATACAGGCGGTAAACTTTAAACCCCTACCCAGATCTAGCCAATGGTCAGAACAGTCTCCACAGTTGAATGGAGAATGGGATATGACTTTCTCACGTACTCTGGTGCCTCACATTTGACCATGTCCCCTGGAGGGGGAGACCTGGTGGCACTCAGAGGAAGGACAGCAGGTTATCGAGAAGAGACTTGATACCCTATGAACATATACAGGGGGAGGTAATCCCCCTCAGGAACAGTCATAGGGGAGGGGAATAATGGGAAAATGGGAAGGTGGGAAGAATGGGAGGATACAAGGGATGGGATAACCATTGAGATGTAACAAGAATAAATTAATTAAAAAATATTGAAAACAAAAGAAAGACCAACACTCACATAAAAGCGAGGAATGGCCACACTTGCCTGTAAACCCAGCATTGAGGAGTAAATACAGGCGGGTCCCAGGAACTCATTGGCCAGTCTGCCAAACTAGATCCAAGTGAGAGAGCCCATCTCAAAAAAAAAAAAAAAAAGATGAAGTGATTGAGGAAGGCACTCAGTGGCAGCCTCTGGCCTCTGCGTGTATGCACAAGGGCACACATACCCACATACACGAGACAAAATTAAATAAATAAAATTTCAAAAAAAAATCCCCAGAGTCAGTCCTGGTGACTGCCCTAAGAGAGAGAAAAAAAAAAGAGAGCAGTTTGTAAAAATGTCATATCACAATCTGAAAATTTGCTGCACAGCTATGCAAATCCAGACGGGTGCCATCATGGACAGACAACACATTAACAAAACCAGACTAAGCGCCCAGATATATGCCATTGCTGTTGAGTCATCACATTTCAACCAGGGTATAGACATATTCCTGTGCAGGAAGTAATAGCAATTTCACCCACTGTTGACAGGACAGAAAGATGTGCACATGCAAAGAATGAATGTGAACATCTCCAAGTTCAACACACAAATATATAGCCAAAGTGAAAACCATAAAACATATACATTTATTCCTAGACTTTAGGTAAAATCTTATATCTGATGCCCACAAAATAAAAAAAGAAAAACTGTATTTCTAAGATTATCAAAATGGAAACTTTTGTTGTGTCAAGGAACCCATTCATGAAAATGAAAGCAAGGGCTGGAGACAGAGGTTAAGATAACAGAATGCTCTTTTAGAGAATCCATATTTTATTCTAAACATCCATGTGGTGGTTTGGAACCAACTGTGACTCCTGTTTCAAGCACAAATGTGGTGCACAATCATTCATAAAGGTAAACACATAAACACATAAAATTAAGATAAATAAATATTTTTAACAAAAAATGTAAAGAAAACTACCAGAGGGATACAGTAATGGCAAGTCATACATATATTCCAGAATATTTAAACACACTTTCCAGTGCTTTCTATGCAGCCAGCATAATGCTCATATTACTTAATATAATCATTAAAATCTATATTCAGTAGCTCATAGGAATATAAATAAAAATATTCTCAAATATGTCCTAGCAAAATGACTCTTATTTAAGGTTAGGATGATTGTAATGTTAGCAACGTGGGAAGGTCTAGAATGATAAGATCAGCAAAAATACAGAAGAGGTACAACAAGATTGCAAGGCTGGCAAGGGTTTAAGATGCTCCTGCAACTCTGGAAAGCAGCTTGGCAGTTCTTCAAGATGCAAAACTAACCATATGGCCCGCCAATTCTAGTCACATA
Source organism: Acomys russatus (assembly GCF_903995435.1). Taxonomy (NCBI): domain Eukaryota; kingdom Metazoa; phylum Chordata; class Mammalia; order Rodentia; family Muridae; genus Acomys; species Acomys russatus. The sequence continues at coordinate 23,742 of NW_026131760.1, read as the reverse complement.
AGTACATCCCAAAAGAAACAAAACCACATGTCCAAAAACATGCGAGTTGATGTACACAGAGGCATCAGCACCATCCAGCCGGGTTTAACTATGAGGTTAGCATAAATGTTCACTAGCTAGTGAATGGATGAGCAGAGACAGATGCATACATACATGTGACAAGGTATTCAGCAATAATAACAATGTATGGATCAATTCATAGCACAACATGGTTGGATCTAGAAAACGTTGTGTTAAACTTAAAAGGCCACTCAGAAATATGACCTATTCATGAATTCCATGTTTATAATTATATTGCATAGAGAAAGAATTCCACAGGGATAGGACACGGATTGGTGCCCACCTGCGATTCAGGGGATGAGGTGAGTGAAGAACTCACAAATAAAGGGCTCATTTGGGGGCGATGAGAATTGTACGCTTACAATTTATATATCCACATATAAAAACAGATTGGGAGAGAGTGAATGATCTGGAAAAAATGTAAGTCTTCCCCTGATAATGACTTGGTAAGCTTTATGGTTAGGGAGTTTATTCTGCTACTCAGGAAGTCGTGGTTTATATAAAAGTCAGAGTTTCAACTCCATGTTAGACTCATGCTTGTGTTGGTAAGTCAATGAGAATATTTCATCAATATTGTGTAGCTTTATGATTGTTTATAAAAATAATTACAAATGCATATCATTTATACATATAAATGTATGCATAAACAAGTTATCAAAAAATAAGGCAAGAATTACTATGCTTTAGTGCATACAATGCAATAAACACTTCTATTTATACTTGAAGTTACCATATAGATGGCATTTCATAGCATTTCATGTGCTTACTTCAAAAGTCCTGTCCTGAGAAATTTCATGGGATATTTTTATTTTCTAAGTAAGGGAGCAGATACAGTGTAATTTGATGATGCATCTAAAACTGTCTTGTGAAGTTTGGGTGGGTGGGTTTGGGGGTGGAGGGAATACAGTCAGACATTATTCCCTGAGATCTGTATTCGTTCTTCTGTAGGTTTGTTGCATTTAATATAAAGTCACATCTTTTAGAGATCTTGGCATTCCAGATGGGATCTTAAATGAGCATCTTGAGCCAATTTAATGCAGGCAACAAATGGGATACATTATGCCTTTCTGCCTCCTCTGCTTCATGTGGTTGAGGCTTTCCTTCTTAGCTTCAACTGCATTCTAAGGCCCGCCTCTGGAATTCCCAGCCATGAGTCGGCTATGATTCTGTGTCTGGCAACACCTGTTCTGGTGAACCATCATGTCTGTATGTGGGTGGTAACTTCTTTCTGCTTATTTCCAAGGAGATTCACGCTGTTGTTCTAGTCAATTCCTTTATCAAGCAACTTCCATTTTAATAATTTTAAATCATTTTAGTTTTCTGCCTAGATTCTAATTGCTATATTAAATGATCAATGATGATTTCATCTGTAAAACTGTTAAGCCCAAAGAATTATGCTATTCATTGAATATTTCCACCATTTGCCTAGAATGAGTCCATTGTATAAAACTGACATAAAATATATTTGTTAACTGAACTTGTCTTGCCTACATTTGAACTCCTAATATTTGTCAATATGCTCTCTTGACTACAGAATAATACCTAATCCAATAAACAAAATAACCACTGTGGTGGTTAGAAAAACAGAATAGAACCCTGTGCAGCCTTCATGACCTCAGCCACCTGTATCTCCAGCTCTGGCCCAATAGGGATGAGTTCACCTGACACTAAAGTCTGAATTTTGAAAACAATACAAAAAAATCAGTTGTCATAATTGTAGATATATACCTAATTACTTTGAATTGCAAGATTAAGAAATCATTTTATAAGCATATATATGTAATATATATGTATTTTAGCTATGAACTATATATACTCAAGTATATCATTATATCATAGATTATTTATATCATATATTATTCATATATATTGTATATTATACAATTTGAATATACTTTTCTATGATCTTTGGATTTATACTTCAGAAATTTCAAGAAAAACAATGAGTCCAGAATTTAGTATTTAAAAGGTACATGTGGAGGAGGATCCAAGATGGCGGCAAGTAGTGTGGACTGTGTTTGGAGGCTCCAGTGAACAATTCAGGGATTTGCACAGATTTCTGAGACAGGAACACCGAGGGCCGAACATCACGGCAGCGGGAGTGCTCCACGGTTCGGAAGGACCAGGGTGCGGAGGACCTGTGTGCCCCTGCACACAGGAGGAGCGTGGATTTTCTCTGATCGGAGCGGCAGCGGCAGCGGCAGAGGAGGCAGCACCAGCGGCACCAGCAGCGGTGGCTGAGGTTTGCAGCTCATAGCCTTCCGGTGGAGGCAATTGGTGTGGTGGCTGGTGGGAGTTGCTGTGGGAGAGGGGACTCGGGGCAGGATTTGGTTCGTGTGGAGCCTTCGGACCCAGACTAGACTCGGCGGACAGTTCGGCCCCAGAGTCCCGAGTACTGGCCCAGCCCAGCAAGCAATTCTGCCCGAGGCACTAACTCAGCTTCAGCCACAGCTTCCCTGCTGTGGCGCAGGCTTAGTTGAGTGCGCAGCTCCACACTAGGCAGCACCTCAGCTCAGCGGCAGCTCCCCTGTGTTGACACAGTCTGGGCGGAGCACTTGGTTCCAACACAGGCACTAACTCAAGGAGCCGCAGTTCTCCTGCTGTGGCGCAGGCTTGGCTGAGCACTCAGTTCCACCCTAGGCTCCACCTCAGCTCAGTGGCAGCTCCCCTGCAGTGACACAGTCTGGTTGGAGCACTTGGTTCCACTATAGGCGCTAACTCAGAGCAGCTGCAGTTCTCCTGCTGTGGCGCAGGCTTGGTGGAGTGCTCAGTTCCATCCTAGGCACCACCTCAGCTCAGCGGCAGCTCCCCTGCGGTGACACAGTCTGGGCGGAGCACTTGGTTCCAACACTGGCACTAACTAAGAGCAGCCGCAGCTCTCCTGCTGTGGCACAGGCTGGACAGAGCGCTCAGTTCCACCAGCTCTAAGACTCTGGTTGGACACAGTGTGCAGTTTGAATCCAGAATTCCTGGCTGAGATTGGTGGTCAGTTCGGGCCCTGAGTCAATAACTGACCACAGCACGCACTTTGGGGCAAAAGGCCCTAGTGGAGCTTGGTGCGTAGTCACAGCCCAAAAATTCTGGCTGGACCCTGTGTGCATTTTGGGCCCAGAATCCCTAGCTGAGCTTGGCAGACGGTTCAGGCCCTGAGAATCTAGCTGAGTTCAGCCCGTGGTTCGGGCCCAGTGTTCCTGGCTGGACTTGGCAGGGAACACAGAAGGCTGTGGATACCTTGGCCTAACCCAACGCTCAGTCAGAGACCCAGAACAATTGCAGGACCCACAGCACAGGGGCCTGAAGATCACTGGTTGTGAGAGACCAGAACAACAGGGCTAACCTCCTAACATCCACACCAGTGAAGCTTTGAGCTCGCAGCCTAGGGAAATTGTGAGAAAACAAGTGAATCTATCGTCAGACACCCTCCATCCAACTCTGGAAGCTACCCAATAAAAACAAAGATGGCAAGATGTCTAAAGGACAACGAAAAAGCATACGCAAAAAACCCCAAAACAACACGGCGTCTCCAGTTTCCAGCTATCCCAAAGAAAACAACGCAGAGAACTCAAATACAACGGAAATACAAGAAAATGACCTCAAATCCTTAGTAATGAGGATGATAATAAAGGAAACAAATAAAATTCATAATCAAATGCAGGAAGACGCAGACAAACAGGTGAGAGACATAAAAGAAGCACATAGAGTGGAACTGGAAAAATTGCAGGAAAATGCAAACAACCAGATGAAAGAAATAAATAAAACGGTTCATGCTCTGAAGACCTATAAAGAGACAATGGAAGAAACTCAGGAATATACAAAAAATCAGATGAAAGAAATCAAAAAATCAGTTCAAGATCTGAAAATGAAAATGGATTCAATGATAAACACACAGACAGGAAGAAAAACGAGAACGTGAGACCTCAGAGAAGAAGGCGAGCAACACAGAGGTGAGCTTTTCTAACAGAATCCAAGAGATGGAAGAACGAATCTCAGGGCTAGAAGATACAATCACAGATATTGAATCAACCATTAAAGAAAATGCCAAATCTGGAAAACTCCTGACACAAAACATCCAAGAAATCTGAGGATAATAGGCATTGAAGAAAGAGAAGACATCAGACTACAAGGCCCAGAAACTATTCTCAACAAAATCATAGAAGAAAATTTCCCCAATCTAAAGAAAGAAATGCCTATAAACATACAAGAGGCCTACAGAACACCAAATAGAATTGACCAGAAAAGAAAAACTGATCGCCACATAATAATCAAAACACAAAACATGCAGAACAAAGAAAAAATATTAAAAGCTGCAAGGGAAAAGGGCCAAATAACATTTAATGGTAAACCTATCAGAATTACACCCGACTTCTCAGCAGAGACCATAAAAGCCAGAAGGGCCTGGACAGAGATCCTGCAAACCCTAAGAGACCACAGATGCCAGGCCAGACTACTTTACCCAGCAAAATTATCAATAACCATTGATGGAGAAAACAAAATATTCCATGACAAAAACAAATTCAAACAGTACCTATCCACAAATCCAGCTTTACAGAAGGTACTAGAAGGAAAACCCATCCCAAAGGGTCAAGCTACAACCAAAACTACCCAGGAAATAGATAACTATCCCATGGCAAAAACACAACTACACAAACGCTCGACAGGAAACAACATCAAAATTAAGACTCTTAACAGTCACTGGTCATTGATATCTCTCAACATCAATGGCCTCAATTCTCCAATAAAAAGACACAGACTAACTGAATGGGTACATAAACAAGATCCAACATTCTTCTGCATCCAAGAAACACATCTCACCCATAATGAAAGGCATTACCTCAGGGTAAAAGGTTGGAAAAAAATATTCCAAGCAAATGGTCACAAGAAGCAAGCAGGCGTAGCCATTTTAGTATCGAACAAAATAGACTTTCAGCCAAAATTAATCAAAAGGGATGAGGAAGGACACTTCATACTCATCAAAGGTAAAGTCAACCAAGATGACATCACAATTCTGAACATCTATGCTCCCAATACAAGGGCACCCACATTTGTAAAAGATCTCCTAAAAAAGCTTAAACCACACATCGATCCCCACACAATAATAGTGGGAGACTTCAACACCCCACTCTCACGGAAGGATAAGTCATTGAAACAGAAACTAAGCCGAGAAATAACATCATTAACCAATGCCATGGGTCAAATGGATCTAACAGATATCTATAGAACCTTTCACCCAAACAAGAAAGAATACACCTTCTTCTCTGCACCCCATGGAACGTTCTCCAAAATTGATCACATCGTAGGTCACAAGGCAAGCCTCAATAGATACAAGAGGATTGAAATAATACCTTGTATCTTGTCAGATCACCATGCTCTTAGGCTGCAATTCAACAACAACAGAAATAACAAGAAGCCTACACGTACGTGGAAACTAAACAACTCTCTGCTAAATGACACCTGGGTCAGGGAAGAAATAAAGAAAGAAATCAAGGAGTTTCTGAAATTCAATGAAAATGAAGAAACAACATACCCAAATTTGTGGGATACATTGAAAGCAGTGCTAAGAGGAAAATTCATAGCACTAAGTGCCTTTAAAAAGAAATTGGAAACATCGCACATAAGCATCTTAACGACACAACTGGAAGACAGAGAAAAAAAGAAGCAGAAACACCCAAGAGGAGTAGACGCCTGGAAATAATCAAACTCATGTCTGAAATTAACAAGTTAGAAACTAAGAAAACAGTCCAAAGAATCAACAAAACCAAAAGCTGGTTCTTTGAGAAAATCAACAAGATAGACAGACCATTAGCCAAACTAACTAAAAGGCAGAGAGACAGTATTGAAATCAACAAAATCAGAAATGAAAAGGGAGACATAACAACAGACACTGAAGAAATTCAAAGAATCATAAGATCCTACTTTGAAGGCATATACGCCACAAAATTTGAAAATCTAAGGGAAATGGACGATTTTCTTGAACAATTTCACTTGCCAAAGTTGAATAAAGAACAGATAAACAAGCTAAATAGTCCCATTTCCCCTACAGAAATACAAGCAATCATCGATGGTCTCCCAACCAAAAAAAGCCCAGGGCCAGATGGTTTCAGTGCAGAATTCTACCACACCTTTAAGGGAGAGCTAATACTGATACTCTTCAAGCTACTCCAAAAGATAGAAATGGATGGAAAATTACCAAATTCATTCTATGAGGCCATAGTCTCATTGATACCTAAACCTCACAAAGACTCAACAAAGAAAGAGAATCTCAGACCAATTTCTCTTATGAACATAGATGCAAAAACACTAAATAAAATACTTGCAAAACGAATACAGGAACACATCAAAGATATCATCCATCATGACCAAGTAGGCTTCATTCCAGGCATGCAGGGATGGTTTAATATATGGAAATCCATCAATGTAATCCACCATATAAACAAACTGAAAATAAAAAACCACATGATCATCTCCTTGGATGCAGAGAAAGCATTTGATAAAATTCAACACCCATTCATGTTTAAAGTTTTAGAGAGATCGGGGATACAAGGCACTTTCCTCAACATAATAAAGGCTATATACAGCAAGCCAATAGCCAAAATCAAAGTAAATGGTGAGATACTCAAGGAAATTCCTCTCAAATCGGGAACAGGGCAAGGCTGCCCACTCTCTCCATATCTCTTCAATATAGTACTAGAAGTTCTAGCCAGAGCAATAAGACAACAAAAGGAGATCAAGGGTATCCAAATGGGAAAGGAGGAAGTCAAATTATCCCTATTTGCAGATGATATGATAATGTACATAAGTGACCCTCAAAATTCCACCAGAGCACTCCTAAAGCTGATAAACACCTTCAGAAAATTGGCTGGATACAAAATTAACTCAAAAAAGTCTGTAGCCTTCCTATACACAAATGACAAGCTTGCAGAGGAAGAAATTAGGAAAACCACACCCTTCACATTAGCCACAAGCAATATAAAATATCTAGGAGTTACCCTAACTAAGCAAGTGAAAGACTTGTATGAAAAAAATTTCAAAACTCTGAAGAAAGAGATTGAAGATGACCTGAGAAGATGGCATGATCTTCCTTGCTCATGGATCGGGAGAATTAACATAGTAAAAATGGCCATCCTACCAAAAGCAATTTACAGATTCAATGCAATCCCTATCAGAATACCTACACATTTTTTTAAAGACATTGAAAGTTCAATTCTGAACTTCATATGGAAAAACAAAAAACCCAGAATAGCTAAAACAATCTTGTACAATAAAAGGTGCTCCGGAGGAATCTCCATACCTGATCTCAAACTGTACTATAAAGCAATAGTAATTAAAACAGCATGGTACTGGCACAGCAACAGGCTGGTTGATCAGTGGAATCGAATCGAAGACCCAGATATGAATCCACACACATATGGTCACTTGATTTTTGACAAAGAAGCCAAATCCATTCTATGGAAAAAGGATAGCATCTTCAACAAATGATGCTGGTCTAACTGGAGGTCTATCTGTAAAAAAATGAAACTGGACCCATATTTGTCACCTTGCACAAAACTCAAATCCAAGTGGATTAAAGACCTTAACATAAAACCAGAGACACTAGGCCAATTAGAGGAAAACGTGGGAAAGAGCCTGGAACATATTGGCACAGGAGACAACTTCCTGAATAGAACACCAACGGCCCAGGCCTTAATGTCAACCATTAATAAATGGGACCTCATGAGGCTGAGAAGCTTCTGTAAGGCAGGAGACACTGTCAAGAGAACAAAGCGACAGCCTACAGACTGGGAAAAAATCTTCACCAACCCTACATCTGACAAAGGTCTAATATCCAAAATATATAAAGAACTCAAGAAATTAAACACCACCAAACCGAATAACCCAATTGAGAAATGGGGCTTGGAACTAAACAGAGAATTCTCAACAAAGGAGTATCAAATGGCTGAGAAACACTTAAAGAAATGCTCAACCTCCTTAGTCATCAGGGAAATGCAAATCAAAACAACTCTGACATTCCATCTTACACCCATCAGAATGGCTAAGGTCAAAAACTCAAGCGACACCACATGCTGGCGAGGATGTGGGGAGAGAGGAACACTCCTTCATTGCTGGTGGGAATGCAAACTAGTACAGCCACTTTGGAAATCTATCTGGTGCTATCTCAGAAAAATGGGAATAGGGCTTCCTCAAGACCCAGCTATTCCACTCCTTGGAATATACCCAGAAGATGCTCCAGCACACAACAAGAAAATTTGCTCAACCATGTTCATAGCAGCCTTATTCATAATAGCCAGAACATGGAAACAGCCTAAGTGTCCCTCAGTAGAAGAGTGGATAAAGAAACTGTGGTACATATACACTATGGAATACTACTCAGCTATTAAAAACAAGGAATTCCCGAAATTTGTGGATAAATGGATTGAGCTAGAAATGATCATAATGAGTGAGGTAACCCAGAAGCAGAAAGAATCAAATGGTATATACTCACTTATATCTGCATACTAGCCCAAGGGGCATGTCCCACGAAAGCCTTCACTTACCAGGAAACTGGGACAGAGGGGAAGGCATCCTATTGGGACTCTAAATGAGAGACGCATGGGAGAATAGCAAAATAAAAGGATCCAGAGGGTCCTAGAAATCTACAAGTAGAACAATAAGATAGGCAGATTTGGGCCCAGGGGTCCCGCTCAAACTAAGGCACCAGCCAAGGACAATACAGGAGGTAAACTTTAAACTCCTTCCCAGATCTAGCCAATGGTCAGAATATCCTCCACAGTTGAGTGGAGAGTGTGATATGACTTTCTCACGTTCTATGGTGCCTCACATTTGACCATGTCCCTTGGAGGGGGAGACCTGGTGGCACTCAGAGGAAGGACAGCAGGTAGCCAAGAAGAGACTTGATACCCTATGAGAATATATAGGGGGAGGTAATCCCCCTCAGGAACAGTCATAGGGGAGGGGAATAATGGGAAAATGGGGGGTGGGAGGAATGGGAGGATACAAGGGATGGCATAAGCATTGAGATGTAACAAGAATAAATTAATTAAAAAAAAGATTAAGAAATTAAAAAAATAATAATAAATAAATAAATAAATAAAAGGTACATGTGTTTACAATTTACTTACTAATTTTTAAGTTAGCTTATTTTCCTAGAGATGCCAGAGTCTTGCTGTGTAGTCGAGGCCCATATACTTTGATATTGGCATCCTACGTGCTAATACTAATACATTACTAATACATCAAAAATTATAAAATGTGATACAAATGGGACATTGTAGTGTACCATCTAATACATTTATATAATGTGTATGCTTTAAAGTGGATTAGATAACTTTATTTCTCAAATATTTTCTAATTTTTCATTTTTATGATTTTTAAAAATTTTCCTTCCAACTCTAGAAATGCAGTTAGTGTGATATTAACTTTATTCACTATATTATGCAAAACTTAACCTGGCTCCTGATTGTACCTAAACCCACTAACCCCTAACTTCTTTCCACGCCACACTTGTGCAGGTCTCCAGTAGTCACCATTGTACTCTCAACTGCTGTGGAATCAACTGTGTCAGACTGTGGATACGAGTAAGATCATGAACTACTTGAAATTTTGTTATTGTTGTTGTTGTTATTAACATAATCATTGATGAAAACCATCTTGTCACATATAACTTTATTTTTACAGATGGATAGTACCCTGTGTGCATGCTATATCTTCTTTATCCATCAGTCAATTCAGACTGTTTCGATTTCTTCCTTATGAAATAGTTCGTCTCAAAGTATTTGTAAAGAAACATTCAATTAACATGAAATCAGTGCTGAAACATGAAAGGCTCTTTAATGAAAACAACTGTGCTATTTTTTTTTTTAGTAGAGATTATATAACCCCTTGATGTATTCTTCCTAAATAAGTTATATTAGCACAAAAATGATTATGACTGGAGAACTTTTAATACCCTGGTTTCTTTTTCTCTTTCAAATTGTTTGTAAAGACTTTGTTACAACCACATGAGAGAAACATTAATACATGCATACATACACAATACTAAAGGACACGCCTGAGCTAGAGTCCCTTTTTGCTAAGGCTACAGAGAAAGAGAAAGAACAAAGTACAGTTTTTGGAGCAAATATACAGATAGAATGAGAAGTGAGTAAATTCTGATCTTCCTTTCAAATTCACACAAAAAATAGGAGCAATGAGGGAAAGGGAAAGATTCAAAGTGATTACAGAATTTCCCCAAAATGACTACTTTGAGGCAATTTCAGTATCTGAATGATAAAATAAGTTAGCAGTAAATAGGACACTTAAAAATTATTTGTTTAAAACAACTACAGTTGACTTCCATGTTGTTGAAGGAAAAATAAGCTTCTGCTTTATTCCAAGTAACTCAGATTCACAAAGATATGCATGGTATATGCTCACTTATAAGTGGATGTTAGCCCAACACAGATGTCCTCGGAGAGACTCCACCCACTGGGGGATAGGGACAGATACTGAGACTCACTGCTGGATTCTGGGTGGAACAATGAAAGTGGTATAAAAAATGGGGAGATAGAAGGACCCAGAGAGTTCAGGGCCCCCACAAGGAGACCATCATTGATGGCAGATCTGAACCCAGGGGCATCTTACAAAAACTGTTGCATCAACCAAGAGCAATGCATACGGTGAATCTAGAACCCCTGTTCGATCTAGCCAAGGGACAGCTCATTCTCCACAGTTGTGGGGAGAGCAGGGACTGCCTTTGACATGAACACAAATGCCTCCTATCTGATCACTTCCTCCAGGTGGGAAGGCCTGAGAGCACACAAAAAAAAGGGAAGCAAGCTATCCTGATTAGACTGGATAGGCTGTGGTTATATGCTAGGGGAGGAGGTCAAAGGTCTAGGGGAGGGAAATAGGGAGAAGAGGGATGAAAAGTGGGAAAGGGAAAATACAAGTGAGAGGCTAACAATGGGGATGTAATCTGAATAAATTATAGTAAATTAAAATTTTAAAATTTTTTAAATAAATAATATTACAGAATTCAGACAAATAGGACTTGAAAACATGTGAAAATCTCTTGTTTCAATTCTCACAAATTCCCTGAAGCCCATATCAGTAGAGGCTCCATATGAGGGATGGAGTTCAGAAAACTCTATAAAGCACAAGCATTTGCTATAATGGTGGTCATTATTTATTCACTCCATAATGCGCTATTGTAATGCCCACCATGTTTATGCCGAACCATAACAAGACTCTGTCAGGGATCCAGCAAATGTGAAGGAGTTGGACTCCATGTGGAATTCAAGATGTTAATATTTCCTTTCTGACCAAATGAACTCCACATGTTTTCTGCTGCAACGAATCTCCTTCCTGTGGAATTAGGCACGGTCTGACTCATTATTTTTTGAGCACAACAATTAAATCCAGAGTAGTCCTCATTTCACATAGCCGTAGGCTCTTGGTGCATCGCTGTGTGCTGGCCTCACTGCTGCGCTTCACAGCAAAGGTGTAGACTTATACGAGCAAGAGCTCTCAGCACCCATGTAGACAAGAGTCTTGGCCAGCGGCCTCATAAAGAGAGGCTATGGGTAGCATGAGTCTGAAGAGAAAGAACTGCTAAGATATCTGCTGATGAAATGCTGTGGGACAAAACTCTAAGACTTGAAAAAGCAGTGGCTTATGCATTAGACCTCTGTACTAAAATATGATGTAACTACATCTAAACAGCAAGAAAACAGAACTAGATTGTTAAGTCTGCAAAGCTTCAACAGCAGCAGCTTTATCCACAACCAGCCCAGCTCTCAGTATCCTTTGTCCCAAGCCTATCATTGTCTCCATCACTCAGTTCACTTGTGGACCTTAGATAAAGCTCATATCAGAACTCTATAGAGTTTGTAAGTGGTGGGCAAACATGGCCGAAAGGAGATAGATGAGAGACGGCGTATTTGAAGGATAGCATCATGCAGTGCTTATGTTTTTAGCCATCTTTTCTGACATGGTATATCCTACATGATGATCAGAAGAATGTCATGTCACTTAATAAATAGCTAACTGTTTAGGTGATTTAAAATAAAACACAATCTATTTGTTCACTTTCTATTCATTCTTATAGTAAAAATTTTACTATCACAATATAATAATATTTCCCAATCAACTTGGGGAATGTTCAACTGAACTTGTTTTCAAGTTCAGTTGAACAGCAAAAGGAAACAATTGCTCTGGCACATGGAACAGCCAGTGCACAGAGTTTAAGGGTAAGTGGCAGATGAACAGGTGACTGGACTCTGGTCTACACACTGTCTGTTTCTCTATTTCTATATCCTTGTGGTCATAAGAAATCACTCAGGTTGCCTGGCAGTGCATGATGTGATTATATCTACATGGTGAAATGCTTGTATGCCAGATAGTGGAAAGGTGGGAAATGGCTGGGTGGGAAAAGTCAGGAAAATGGCTGAGTAATCACTAGCTCTTCAAGATGTCTTCATGAGGTCTCAACCAAAGAACAACCGGTAGGGTTTTACTTTTGGTTCTATAAAATTTAACAAATCAAAACCTAATGTAAACAAAGATAGCAAAAGATGAAAGCATATGTACAACATATGACTACATGGGCCAGAAACATTTTTTAGAACCCCTGCTTTTGGAGTTTCAGTGTGGGTGTGAAACATCAGGTGTGGGTGTTGGGAAGAGAATCCAGGTCTGTAAGAAAACCAAGTGCCTTTAACTTCTGAGCCTTTCTCTTCTCTCGCACACATCTCTTTTCTTCCTCTCAGTCCTCTTCCTTCCTTTTTCTAGACAAAAAGTCTACGACCTTTATCTCCTTTTTTACCATGTCAAATAAAGTCCTTGGTGATTATTTTGACATTTCCACCAGCACAGGGGGATATACCAATGTAACTTGGATTGCAAGACATTTTATAAATATAAATATGCTAGTCTCATCCTTAATTTTGCCCACAGGTGGAAATTTTTATAACAATGTGCTCAGAACATTTACTTCAAAGTATTTATTATGGATTAGAATACATGGAATCATGTTCTAAGTACTAAATGGTATCCATGTAATTAAAAATAAGTTTGAAAAGGAAATATTCAATTACTTAAAAGATTATCATGGTATGTGAATTTTTCAGATGTTTAATTTTTATTTATTCCAAAACATTTAGTTTTAAGGAAGTGAGATGAAAGAAAAATCTAAAACATGCAAAGCATAAATTGAAAGGTGTTTCATCAAAATATTTCCTGATCTATTTAACGTTTCAACTCTTGTTGAAATCAAACTTCTTATCTGGCTTTATGTATTTCTGTGATTTTGGTTATTTTTCAGAGCCCCATGGCAGCCTTAAGCCTGTTCTCTAAATGCTGTTCGGTCTAGTTTTATGCTCCTACTAATGAAGTTCACAGACACTGAAAAGGAAACCCTGTTGGAACCAAACCAAATCTAAATAAATAAAGATCACTTCTATTATTTTATCGCATGATGGCTATACCATATCCATTTCTTCAAACCACAGATTTATTTGCAAAGACTCAGGGGATGTGATTTCCATTTCCTACCTATGCTAAACTTGTGGTCATGTGACTATGCCAGATGCTCATCCTTGATTCAAAGATGGTTGTTTTCATCAGATACAATTATACAAAGCTAATTTCTCTGCAGTCAAAGTAATGGATGAACTTATTGAAAACCTTCATGCTGCTCGCCAACATGCACTCCAGGATCATAAGCACAAGGCGCCAGACTTTTCAGTCTGCTGTTGGGAGGCACAGTGAACACACGCTTGGGAGGAAGACTCAAGAAAATATTGTCTTGTTCAAACACTGGCCATGTGACACTACGAAACATCCGCAGAATTGCATGACCTACTGTCTCTCCCCTGGGGCCATTCTGTGAGCCAGTAAAGACAAAATAAAACAACATTTTTACCTTTTGTCACAATTGCGCACCCTTGACATTTCTGAAGTCTTGCATTACTATTCATCGCCATCAAACAAACCCCACATTTACTTTACATTTATAATATTTGTGTCATAATATCATTATCTGTGACCACATTACACAGGTAAACTCTAGTCTTTGAAGAAGATGTTTATGCTCTTTTTAAAATGTAAGTAGGCAAATTCCAAACGAGACAGTATTTTTTAGATTAAATACTTTGTTTTATAGGAAACAGAAAAAACATGGTAGTTTTGTTTTCCTAATTAAAAAGACTTACATGTAAAATTCACTATAGCAGATAGACAATCCTACTAAGCGACCCAGTATAAACTCTTGTACATTGATTCAAATTAATGTGATGTAACTAAATTATCGTTATTTTCTTATGTTTTGGGGAAAATATTTGCTATGTATTTTCTTATGCCGGGAAAGTCAATAATATGGCACACTTAAGGCTGTCTGCTCTATCATTTATGTCTTTAAGGGAGTTTGAATCTAATTAAAAATGAAACATATAACTAGGCTTAGGGCCACAAGCCCATATATTTAGCTACTTCAGAAGCTATAACAGGAAAAAAAACATCAGTTCATGGCTTCCTTAGGCAACATAGTGAGACTTTGTCTTCAAAGTCAAAGTTTTCAAAGTGGAAAAAAAACAGGTTGTAACTGTAATTCAGTGCTCAAGTGCTTGTCTCATACAGATGAGATCTTGTGTTCAACCCCTAGTCCACACAAATAAATAAATATATAAATAATAGGGAGAGAGAAATATGATAGATGATTAGATGATAGATAGATAGATAGACAGATAGATAGAGATATGTTATAAGTCATTTTACATTAATCATTTTACATTTGGCCCTCACTTCGCAAAATTGTAAAGCATATAAGTATATAACAGATGCGATGTAACTAGCTATGTCATTAATGTACCAAAATATTCAGATTCCCTTTCACTTGGCCTATAGGTAAGGATTTATAGGGGCATTAGACAGGATTTTATGCACACTTTTCCCAGTTTCTGACTTGACATACACTTAATGACTATATATCTCTCTTTAAACCTAATGTATAGTCTGAGAAATTCCTTTGGTTTGAGGGAAGGTGTTGAACATAGTCACATCAATGTTCTGATGATTGGAAAGATGTTATTTAGATGAAAATAATTTATTCTGGTTAGTTTTTATTGTCTACTTGACACAACCAGGAGTCATCTGTAAAGAGAGTCTCAACTGAAACACTGCTCATGTCAGGCTGGCTTATAGTTATGTCTGAAAAATTATCTTGATCATTGTTTGTTATGGGAGCCTGCAGCCCACTGCAGATGATGCCACTCTTTGAATATGCCCTGGGTTATGGAAGAGAGAAAGAAGAGCACAGAATTGAAGAAGTGAGCGTGTAAGCTGCATCCTCCATGGATCTGCCTCAGCTCCTTCTTCCACGGTTTCTGTCTTCATGAGACTGTTTTTAATTTACTTAACATAATTATCTACATTTATGCCCATTTTCCTGAAAAGTATGTAACTCTGTTCTTCTTTATTACTAAAAAATATTCCTCTGTACATTTGTGTCTGCACGTATCTGTGTGTGGATATGAATGTATGTTGGTGTATGTGTGTGTATATATATGTTCGTTTGTGTGTGTGTGTATATGTGTGTGTTCCTGTGCATGTGTGTGTATCTCTCTGTGTGTGTCTGTTTGTCTGTGTATATGTGTGTGATTGTCCATTTTTGTGTGTGTCTGCATGTGTGCATCTCTGTGTATATATGTGTATGTGTCAGTCTATGTGTGTACACGTATGTTTGTCTGTGTGTATATATATCTGTGTATGTCCCTGTGCCTGTGTGTGTGTGCTCATATGTGTCTCTGTGTCTGTGTGTTAGTATCTTTTCATATGTGCCTGTATGTGTGTATATCTGTATGTGTTTCATATTTTCTTGCTATATACCCCTCTCTTGATAGAACCCTAGGCTAGTTCCACAGCTTTGCTACTTAGCTACTTGTGAATGGTGCTTCAGTGGAAATATTATGCATTTAACTCTGCTATTCACTCACTGGATGTCTTTCAGGGAAACACTTATTTGGATTAAATGGTAGTTCTTTTAATTTTCTGAAGAATTGCTGTACTTATTTACATAATGAGGGACTAGTTTTATTCTTGATTAGTCAGTAGCCACCCTTCCATATTTCAATAATTACAGAGATAAATTTTTACATGAGTCTTAAGAATTTGCCTAGTCTGGAGACTAAACTTTTGACATCTCATATGAAAAAAAAAACTAGCCTGATAGCCTAACAATAGACATTTTCAATGATATATTTATAATACAAATGATAATATAATTTTCCTTAATACAAAGCTAAAATTTAATTTCTTTTTGTATTTCCCTGCCTTGCCTCCTTTGAAGTTCATGATTTCTTGCCTTTCCTCTTCCTTCTTTCATCTTACTCCAAGTTTCTTTTTGTAAATAAACACAATAGAAGAGACACATTACTTAAGACAAGGCTTTCAGTTGACTGTACATGCATGACCATCATTGACCAGAATGCCTTATGATGAAGAGCATCTGCACTGCCATTCAGATCAAGAACGGATGTTAAATCACATGAGATGATGCTGGCTAAGACGGATGAATACTATTATTCCCCTGAGTCCTTAGGTAGTTATGAGGCTGTGATACTAAGCAAACAGATGTCTTTAGAGTTGCCAGAAATTCTGATTTAATCTCTTTAGTGTGAAACATCAGTACCATAGAAACGTAAATTATTTAGCCTCTCAGAGCATTAATTTCCTCACTTCTCAAATAAAATTAATATAGTTTAAGGTAGCATAAGTTAATTGCCACCTCAAAAACTCAAACTATCAGAGATAGAATGTTTTTTGTTGTTTTGTTTCTAATAACAGTGACAGTTCTGTCATCATCTCTTGAAAAATGTACCGTATGTGTTCAAGCAATGGAAAGACTAGAGCTCTGATCTCAGATAATAAGTTTCATGTGGATGGAGACTTTTAATTTAGCTGGTTACTAGCAACTCATTAAATGCTTTACAGTATATGAAAATATTTTTAAATAGGCAAGATTAGATGCAAGCAGAGTCGACGGACAAACTTTGCCAAGACAGGGTAAGCACGTCCTCCACAGTTCCTGCCGCACAAACATGTCTGTCAGCTATATTGGGCCAGAAGGCTGAGAATGATGCTCCAACATTATAGAGAGTGTTGAGTGACTGTTCAGGCAGTAAACTGTCTCAATCATTTTTTCATATTGGAAGGTGCTAACCTGCACCTCTGGCTCACTCAGATTTTTAAGGTTTGTTCCTTCTCAAATCCCTGGTGGGTTTGAAGACCAAATAGTTTAACAGTTCAAGATCTGAAGGCCTACAAAGAGGCACTGGAAGAAATACAGGAACATATAAACAATCCAAAGACAGAAATCAATAAAACAACTCAAGATCTGAAGATGAAAATGAAAACGATGATAAAGGCACAGGCAGAAGAAAAACGGGAATGAGAGAACATAGAAAAGAAAGCAAGTAACACAGAGGTGAGCTTCTATAACAGAATCCAAGAGATGGAGGAACGAATCTCTCTCAGGACTAGAAGATACAATCGTAGAACTTGAAGCAATCATTAAAGAAAACGCTAAATCTGGAAAAATTCTGACAAAACATTCAAGAAATCAAGGACACGCTGAAAAGTGAAACCTGAGGGTAATAGGCATTGAGGAAAGGAAAGACTCCTGACACCAAAGCCTAGAACGTATTTTCAACATCATAGAAGAAAACTTCCCCAATATACAGAAAGAGATGCATGTAAACATACAAGAGGCCCACAGAACCCCAAATAGACTAGAAAAGAAAATCTTCCTGCCACATAATAATCAAAACACAAAATATACAGAACAAAAAAATTATTAAAAGCAGCAAGGGAAAAGGGCCAAGTAACATATATTGTCAAACCAATCAGAATTACACCCAACTTCTCAGCAGAGACCACATCTCTAGTGCTAAATACACTGAACATTTAGAACACAGAACTTTGATTGTTTCATGATGAAATCCTGCAGTCTAGCTTTTGAGAAGCAGAAAGTACTATACAAACTATCAAGGAAGTGAAGCAATTGATAGACTAGCAAGCTGTGACAGCTATGAACCACAGCAGTGTCCAGCAAGGCAAAATATTCCTAATGATAAAATAGTGTAACTCACATGTTGGTGATAACCAACACCTCTATAATCGCATGTAAGTTCCGCTAAACAGAAGGGAGATCATGCTAGAAACCACAGAACATTTCAGGCCAATAAGTAAAAATTAGGAATCAGAAATGTTCATCTATGATGCTAGGGACTCTAAGTTTTTCCTGCAAAATCATTTCTTAGACCAAACTTTTCAAAATCATCAGCAGTTTTCTACTACACAGAAAAAAACCCGAAGAATTTTTTTTTTAAAGCAAAACAAACAAACAAAAAAACGTAAGGAATTCAATGTCCACGATATGTATTGGGTATAAAATACACATAGTGACATAAAATAAGAATAATCTTACAATAAATATTTAAATATATATTATTAGAAAACAACATATGAGAAAAATAGTAATATAACTAGAGTAAACATAAAATGAACTGTGTACATGAAGTTTATCTTAACAATCATTTGTTAAGTGCAGTCTTGGAATTAATAAGTAACATGCAACTATTCCGTAAATGTTACAATATGGAATTTAGGTGTAATTAAGATTTATGACAATCTCCTAGGCATGTGGTTTTATTTTGAGCACATGTGGATTTGTCAACAAGTGGAACAGCAATACATTTTCCTTCAAATTAGAAGCAAGCTCTATAATGGTTTTGTTGTCCAAGGACATTCTTCTGCGTGCTTGATTCTCTAAAGATACTTGTGGACCTCTGTGATTTTTTTCAAATTTAGGAAAATATATATTCCACACATCTCGGAACAGTTGTTTTGTTCATTATTATTCACCACCTATTTGGTTTAGTTAAGATGTGTCTTCCAATTTCCTCCCCACGCAAAATGTCATCTTTATGATTCAATGTGACTACATCCCAGTTAAATTTTCCCTCTGAAAATAAATCTCTACCGCATACTCTACATATACTATGTATATATGTATACGACACACACACACACACACACACACACACACACACACACTTTGTCTTTTTCTCTTCCTCCCTCTCCCTCTCTTTTTCTCCATATCTCCCCTTCATCTCTTTTGCTGATGCCAAAAGTAGTTTCTCACTCATCCTAGGCATTTGTTCTACCACTAAAGCTACATCTCCAGTAAATACACACTGTATGCTTTTTTCTTTGAGACAGGGTTTCTTTGTATAACCTGGGCTGTCCTGGCCTCATTTTGTAGACCAGTCTGGCCTTGAACTCACAGAGATCTACCTACTTCTGCCTCCCCCAGTGCTGAGATTAAAGGCATGTGCCACAACATTTGGCTTACACCGTATTCTTTATTTTTTTAAAAATAATTATTTCTATATGCCTTGGTGTTTTGCTTGCATGTATGTATGTAACTACATGTATGTATGTATGTATGTATGTATGTATGTATGTACGTACGTACGTACAAAAGTGCTGATCCCCTGGTACTAGAGGTAAAGACAGTTGTGAACTACCATGTGGGTGATGGGAATTGAATCCAGGTCCTCATAAAAGGCAGTAAGTTGCTTTAACCTCTAAGCTGTCTCTCCAGCCACCATCACACTGTATTCTTAAACCATGTGTATTTAGTCATTTGCAGGAAGGAAGTATTGTACTTCTCAGCAGACTTTCAGACCAGTTTTATGTGTATTCAGGTTATGAACTTCCAATGTGTTCTGCATAGATCATCATTCCTCACTGTCACATTATACTTCAATCCTAAAAGATCCTCCTTTGAAGTAATGTTGTCTCATTTGACATCGTAATCTGTCTTACTTATTCTAAATAGCCAATCAATATGAAATTTGTTTAAGTGCTTTCATGTTGTGTTATATATCTTGAATTATAATCTGGAAAATCAACATGACAGACAATGTTCCTTCCTTTATACGGATTTACTTCCTTATTTTTTTTTTTTTTAAGTTTCTTTGGTCTCAAGGTGTCTGTACTCTTTAAGTAAGATGTTAGCTCTCAGAGTATCCCATACACCCCCTAGGAGTTGAATACTGTAAGTATACCAATAGACTCATAGACGTTGGAGAGACTAGAAAACGTTTGGTCAACAGAATGTGGAAGACTCTGGCATGCTGAAGGATTCTCTCATCCACATAGTGAGAAGGGTCTCCATTGAGAAGTTCTGGTACAATGCTGCTGTCCAGGACCCTTTTCAAGAATCTCTTCCTTTCATGTGGCCATGGTTCTCAGTTCCAACTACTCAAAAGTCTATGGAAACATATGGAGATGTTTTAGAAAAGCTTTGTCTCTAATGAAAGCCAACTGTCACATACATCACTGTCATGTTCTACTTATTTCTTCCTTGAACATAGCTTTCTGTGCCCAAGGGTATCATGAGGGCCCTGACCTTGCACCTAATGAGTGGAGCTAATGTCATTTGCTTTCCCTGGTTAAGATAGTGCAATAAATATCTTTTGTCAGTAATTTAAACATATATTGCTGCTAAATTAATGCACGAATGTGTTTATTATATAATCCCATTACAAATGTTCCTTGTACAAATACCAATGCTAATTTGATTAAATCTGTCCTACAGTCCCCTTGTGTCATAGACATATGCTCTTCATGGATATATGTGAACCCTTCTAAAGGTTTGTTATTACAAATAGAAGGCACTTAGTAATATGAACAGACATTATGCTG
Source organism: Acomys russatus (assembly GCF_903995435.1). Taxonomy (NCBI): domain Eukaryota; kingdom Metazoa; phylum Chordata; class Mammalia; order Rodentia; family Muridae; genus Acomys; species Acomys russatus. The sequence continues at coordinate 2,940 of NW_026131760.1, read as the reverse complement.
CAAATACAGCATAATATAAAGCAGTGTGTCACCATAGCAGAGTTTGTAAAAGGAAAGGTAATTGAGAATATTTGGAAATTTAACTTGGGAGAATTATAGGAAACTGACATGGCCTTTAATGGTAGTCATCCAGAAGATTTCCTAGGGCAAATAATATGTTCTCCCTTCCCTACCCAATCTTCAACTACAAGCCAAGGTCTGGAATAAAAGCGCCGATGAAGGACTCTTGAAATAGATTCCAATGTATCCAATTGGGATCCCTAGAAATAAACAATGAAAAACTGGAATGTACTACAGACTTCCACAAAGTGATCCTTCAAATACAGAAAAACAGATTTCATGTTTTCTTAAGAATCTTCTTTTCCTGGCAGAACATATTTTTTAAACTCCATGTTGTGTGGAAGCTCATCTCCAGATGTGTCCTTGTACGTGAAAGGCATGCCTGAAACTAAGTTCAGATACTATTTTTGTCGCTGTAAGCATTTAACTATATTTAGTAGAGATCACACTTCATGATAAGAGTTTCAGATAGAAAAACTGCATTTGAATAATCATGTATATGTTGCAATTAGACCATTTGAATGCTGGTGCATGCATGCGGCCAGAGCCTACAAGAGAGTGGGAATCAATTAAAATTATGTAATGAGGATATTGCTATGTCATTACCGTGATTTTTATTCTAACTGCTCTTACCAAAGCATTGTGGCTAAGGTCAAAACACGTTCTCCACTTTTGGCAGTTACTTCATCTCATCAATTCATAGGCAATTCTCTAGCAACCACTGAAAACTCATGTGCCTCGTATGAGTATATCCTTAGTTCACTTCTTTCCACATCTAGATTTATATAACTGACGTTTATCAACTAGGATGAAATATTATCTTTGAAGTTTAATTTTTGGACTTTATTGTAGCTTAGTAGCTATATTGCATCTTGTTTCAAATGTTCGTGTCTTTTCCCCTCACAGTCTTATTTTCTTTTCAATATCATATTTGTGGATATGATTTTGCATATTTGTCTAAAAATCTAGGATCTGTATGTGAGAGAAAACAGGACAGTTATCTTCCTGAGGCTGGTTATCATTAACTCTCTGCCTTGCTGAGAACCATTAGATTACATTTCTACGTCTCCCCGCAAAGGTCTAGTCCCATGTTTGACCACTTTCTCCTCCTAAGCCTGACTACAAAGGTCCCAGCTAGCAAAGTATAGACGTCCAGCAAGCTCAAAGCACCCTTTGGCTCACCTAATTAACACGCTTGATTAAAATTAAATACCACGTCATAACATGGTTTCTCCTTGCACCTCTATAAACTTCCATTTTTCTAGGTGTCTATCTCAGGAGAAAAGCTACTGATCCTGACCTTTGTGTGTAAAGTTTGTCATCTGATACTGAATGCATTCATCAGTTCTAAGAGCTTTACGGTGACTCCTTCAACATTTCTTATGTATATGGCCATCATATTATCTTCAAACAATGTTGATTTGGTTTTGGTCTTATTATTAGTGAGACTTCAAGAATTTTATTGTGTAAGAGTGGAGAATATTGCAACCGTTTCCCATTCCTGATTTTCATAGAAATGACTTGAGTTTTTCCTATTTAGTATGAGGTCGTTATCTATTGCTTTCCCTGTGTTGAGTGGTCTTCCTTCTATTCCTAAAATCTGCAAGGGTTTTTATCATAAAAAGAGGTAAGATTTGTCAAAGGACTTATCTGTGTCTGGTGAAATTATGACAAAATTCCCCTCCCATAATGCTATTTGTGAACTGGAATATCTGCTGATGTTATGTATTGAGAGCCATGTCTGACTTTAATCCAATTTGGTCACAGTGAATGATTTTTACTGTGTTGTTGAACTCTGTCTGCCAGTATTTCATTAAGAACTTTTATGTCCATATTTGTCAGAGAGATTAGCCTATAATTTTCCTTTTGGCTAGAATTGTTTTCATTCTATATCCTATGCGCCAGTGTGTTATGTTTTTATTATTGTGCAATTACAGGACTTCTTAAATTTCCAATCTGATTTCTTTAGTAAACTTTTTATTTTCAATCTCCATGAGTGTGCATATTTTCTGCAATTTCCCTTTCATTGCAGCTTTATACGATTTCCAGCTTTATACGATTAAGCACATAGACTACAAAAAGGTATTTCAAATATTTTGTGTTTGTTAATACTTACTGTGCATCATATGTTAGAGAAAGTTCCAGAGAGTGGTCAGGTAGCATTTTTATTCAATGCTTGTTAATACAAGCTGATGTGCAGTCGTTAAGTGGTATTTTGTAGAGATGTTTCTTTTCCTGTCTTTCTGTCCAAAGCAGTGAAACATCTTTCTGCATTTGTTTTAACCCATCACTGGAAGATAAACACTACCTGCCTGGGCTAAGGAGTGTCTGTCCCTCTGTTCTACTTCCTAAACTTTCCTTCTTTTCTTTGTCATTGAGTCCAGTGAATCTCCACCATTTCCCACTTTGGAGGATGCATACTTTCCAGTTCTTTCCTGCTTGGTTTTTTTTTTCTTGGAAACTTTGTAGTTTATGGATGAGTATTGTCCATCATCTTTTGCTCTCTGTAAATTTTCAAATTAAGTAGCAAGTAGCAAATTAAGTAGCAATTGTCAGTCAACTAACACATCAACATAACAACAATAATATAATACTGTAGCCCCTCTTATTCAATAAAAAAAGAAAAGATATACTTTTGACACTGGTTTTCTATATTACATTTACATTAAAAACAAACTAAGTTATTCTTTTAAGTAAAAGTTCCATTCAGTAAACCTGGACTGTGTGTCAGTAATCTGCATTTGTAATAGAGAGTCCTTTGATTTTGTTTCCCTACAGCATTATTCTTTAGATCATAATTTTATAAAACTGTGGTAAAGACATATTTCAAACAAAAGATAGTATATATTTATTTTACTCAGAAAATTCCACCTACTGCAC
>NW_026131759.1:0-54700 GCF_903995435.1 Acomys russatus | reverse complement strand
AGGATTAGGTGTGGGGTTGATAGGGAGAGGGTAGGTTAAGATAAGGGGTGGGTAGGTGAGTTAGGGATGGAGTTAGGGAATTTTGGGTTAGGTTAGAGTTAGGTTTAATGTTTGGATGTATTAGGTTAGATTGGTTAGGGTGTACTTAGGGCTAAGGGTAGGTTAAGGTTAGGATTAGGATTAGGGTTGTGCTAGGAATAGGATTGTGGCTAGGGTTAGGGTTAGGGTTAGAGTTAGGTTTGGGTTAAGGTTAGGGTTATGTTTAGAGCTAGGATTAAGTTTAGTGATAGTCTAAGGGCTAAGGGTTATGGTAGGTAGGGTTAGGTTAGGATATAGATTAGGGTTTAAGGGCTTTGGGTTAGGGTTGAGCAGTGTTGGGTTCGGGCGATAGAGATAGGGCGCGTTTAGGGTACGGGTGACGTGATAGGTTCAGCGCGAGATTGATGGTTTAAGTTTGGCTAAGGTTGGGTTAGGGTTAGGGCTAGGGTTAAGGGTTAGAGTCAGAGTTAGGGTTAGGGTTTGGGGTACAGTTAGATTTAGGGTTAGGGTTAGGGTTCACGGTAAGGTTAAGTTAGTGTTAGTGTTAGGGTTAGGCTTTGGGCTAGGGTTATATTTTCCGTTTAGCATTAGGTTTTCCATTTAGGGATAGGGATATGTTTGGGTTAGGGTTAGGGTTAGGGTAGGTAGGGCCTAGGTTAGGGTTGGCCTAGCGCTCGCCTCTTGTTCGAGATTAGGGTTAGGTTCGTTCGGTTCTGTTAAGGTTCCGGTTTGCGTTTACGCCAGAGGCTAGGTTTACGGGCAGGTTTCCCGGTTAGTGTTTTGTGTTCGGGTTACGTTAGGGTTCAGGCTCGGAGTTTCGGGGGGTTAAGTGTTAAGGTTTAAGGGCATCAGGCCCGTTTCGGTTTCGGGTCGGTTGGTTTCACGGTTCGGGCTCGTTCCTTTCCGGCGGGTCGGTATCGGTTTCGGGTTCGGTTAGGGGTCTGTTCGTGTTCGGGCTCGTTGTCTTTGGGGTTTACGGTCCTAGGTTAGGCCTAGGGCAGGGTAGCGGTCGGGGTTTAGGCGTTGTGCTAGTGGTTAGGCTTAGGTTTACAGCTGGGCTAGGGGCTAGGTTGAGTGTTCTTTTCGGGATAGGCTAGAGTTATGGTAAGGTTTCGGGCTAAGGTTGGGTTAGGGTTAGGGCTGGGGTTAAGGGTTAGCAGTCAGAGTTAGGGTTAGGGTTTGGCATAGGGTTTTAGGTTTAAGTTTAGGGTTAGGCTTAGGGCTGGTTTTAGGGATAGGGTTAGGGTTAGTGTTAGGTTTAGGCTTTGAACTAGTGTTAGGTTTTCCATTTAGGGTTAGGATTAGTGTTAGGGTTAGAATAAGGTTTAGGTTTAGGTTTAGGGTTAGAGTTAGGGTTAGGGTTAGGGTAAGTTTAGGGTTAGGGTTAGGGTTAGGGCTAAGGTTAAGTTTAGGGTTAGGTTTAGGGTTAGTGTTAGGGTTAGGGCTAGGGATAGGGGATAGGTGTTAGGGATAGTGTTAGTGTTAGGGTTAGGGTTAGGGCTAGGGCTAGGGTTAGGTTAAGGCTAGCTTTAGGGCTAGGTTTAGGGTTAGCGTTAGGGATAGGGTTTGGGCTAGGATTAGGGTTAGGGCTAGGGTTAGGGTGAGGGTTAGGTTTAGGTTTCGTGTTAGGGTTAAGGTTAGGGTTAAATTAGGACTAGGGTTAAGGTTAGGGCTAGCGCTAGGGCTAGTGTTAGGGTTAGGTTTCAGGTTTAGGTTAGGGTTAGGTTCGGGTTAGGGTTTGGCTTAGGGCTTGGGTTAGGGTTAGGGCTAGGTTTAGGGTGAGGTTTAGGGTTAGGGTTAGGTTTAAGGCTAAGTCTAGGGTTAGGGTTAGGGTTAGGGTCAGGGCTAGGGTTAGGGTTAGGTTTAGGTTTAGGGTTTAGGGTTTAATGCTAGGGCTAGGGTTAAGGTTAGGGTTAGGGTCAGGGTTAGGGTTATGGTTAGGTTTAGGGTTAGGGCTAGGGCTAGGTTTAGGTTTAGTGTTAGAGTTAGGGCTAGATTTAGGGTTAGGTTAAGGCTGGCGTTAGGGCTAGGGTTAGGGTTAGAGTTGCGGTTAGGGTTTGGGATAGTATTAGGGTTAGGATTAGGGTTACGCTTAGGGTTAGGGATAGGGTTAGGGTTAAGGTTAGGGTTAGGGTTTGGGCTAGGATTAGGGTTATGGCTAGGGTTTGGGTTAGGTTAGGTTTAGGGTTAGAGTTAGGGTTAGAGTTAGGTTATAGTTAAGGTCAGGGTTAGAGTTAGGGCTAGGGTTAAGGTTAGGGCTAGTGCTAGGGCTAAGGTTAGGGTTAGGGGTAGGGGTAGGTTAGGGTTAGGATTAGGGTTAGGCCTTGGGTTAGGGTTAGGGCTAGGGTTAGGGTTAGAGTTAGGCCTAGGGTTAGGGTTAGGGTTAAGTTTAGAGTTAAGGCTAGGTTTATGTTTAGGTTTTGGGCTAAGGTTGGGTGAGGGTTAGGTTTAGGGCTAGGGTTAGGGTCAGGGTTAGGGTTTTTGTTTGGGCTAGGGTTAGGTTTAGGGTTAGGGTTAGGGCTAGGGATACGGTTGGTGTTAGTGTTATGGTTAGGGTTAGTGTTAGGCTTTGGGCTAGGGTTAGGTTTCCGTTTAGGGTTAGGTTTTTCATTTAGGGTTAGGGTTAGGTTTTGGTTAGGCTTAGGGTAGGGTAAGGGCTAGGGTTAGGGTTAGGGCTGGAGCTAGGCTATTGTTAGGGTTAGGTTAGGGTTAGGGTTAGGGTTAGGGTTAGATTTAGGGATAGAGTTAGGGTTAGGGCTAGGGATACAGTCAGTGTTAAGGTTAGGTTGTGGTTAAGTTCAGGGGTTAGGTGCCTTAGTTCAGATGTTAGGGTTGTTCGTTCAGTAGTGGTTACGGGGGTTTAGGTTGGTTAAGGGTTAGGGTTAGCCGTTCGGGTTAGATGGGTTAGGTTGGTTCTTCCTAGGGTAGTTTGGTGTTGGTCTGGGGTTGGTTTGGCTAGGTTAGTTAGGCGTATGTCAGCGGTTAGGGTTAGTGTTTGTTAGGTTGGCTTAGCAGAGCCCAGGTTTATTTAGGGTTTTTAGTAGGTTAGGCCTAGGGTAAAGAGTTTAAAGAGTGTGGTAGGTTTAAGTTGGGGTGTTTAGGGTTAGGTTAAGGTTTACAGGTAGGTAGTTAGGGTAATGGTTTAGGGTGCAGTTTAAGTTGGGTTAGGGTTAGGTTTGGTTTAGGGTTAGGGTAGGGCTAATGTGTTAGGTTAGGGGTTATGCGGTTATGTTACAGTTGTTAGTGTTAGGTTTTAGGGCTCAGAGTTAGGTTAGGGTTAAAGGGCTGCTTTAGGGGGCTACGCGGTTTGGTTAGCAGGGTTAGGTTTAGGATCGGTAGTTCGAATGGTTTTAGGGAGGGGTTAAGGTCTAGGAATTGGGTTTTAGGGTTTTATGGGTAGCTACAGTTACGTTTGGGTGAGGTTAGGGCTAGGGCTAACGGGTTAGTGTTAGTGTAGTGAGCATAGGGTTGTTAGTGTGTGTTCGGCTTTTGCTAGGCTTGGAGGGTTTTCCGGTTTAGGTTTAGGTTTTCCGTTTAGGGTTAGGGTGGTTAGGTTGTAGGTTGTTAGCTTAGGGTAGGTGTACAGGGCTAGGGTTGTAGTTTTTTAGGCTACTAAGGGGTAGGGGCTTTGTTAGGGTGGTACGGTTTTGGTTAGGGTTGGTACGTGGTTCGGTGTTAGGGCTAGTAGGTTCTCTGTTGTTAGGTTAGGGTCTCGTGCGTTCCTTGGTGTTGTTTTACGGGTTCGGAGTTTAATTCACGGGTTAGTGCTAGGGTTAGGGTTAGGGTTATGGTTATGGCTAAGGCTACGGTTAGGTTTAGGGTTAGGGTTAGGGTTACGGTTAGGGCTAGGGTTATGGTCAGGGCTAGGGCTATGGCTAGGGTTAGGGTTAGGGCTTAGGTTTAGGGTTGGGTTATGGTTATGGTTAGGGCTAGGGTTATGGTTAGGGTTAAGTTTAAGTATAGGGTTAGGGTTAGGGCTAGAGCCAGGTTTAGGGTTAGGGTTAGGCCTAGGGTTAGGGTTAGTTTCAGGGTTAGGGTTAGGATTAGGGTTAGGGTAAGCCCTAGGGTTAGGGTTAGGTTCAGGGTTAGGGTTGGGTTTAGGGTTAGGTTTAGGGTTAGGGCTAGAGCCAGGTTTAGGGTTAGGGTTAGGGCTAGGGTTAGGCTTAGGGTTAGGGTTAGGTTCAGGGTTAGGTTTAGGTTTAGGTTAGGGTTAGGGTTAGGGTTAGGTTTAGGGTTAGGTTTAGGTTTAGGGTTAGGGTTATGGTTAGGGTTAGGGCTAGGGTTAGGTTTAGGGTTAGGGTTAGGGTTAGGGCTAGTGTTAGGGTTAGGGCTAGGGTTAGGGTTAGGGTTAGGATTAGTGCTAGGGTTAAGGTTAGTGTTAGGGCTAGGTTTAGGGTTAGGTTAAGGCTAGCTTTAGGGCTAGGGTTAGGGTTAGCGTTCGGGTTAGGGTTTGGAATAGTATTAGAGTTAGGGTTAGGTCTAGGGTTAGGGTTATGGTTATGGCTAAGGCTACGGTTAGGTTTAGGTTAGGGTTACGGTTAGGGCTAGGGTTACGGTCAGGGCTAGGGCTACGGCTAGGGTTAGGGTTAGGGCTAGGGTTAGGGTTAGGGTTAAGGTTAAGTCTAGGTTAGGGTTATGGTTAGGGCTAGGGTTAGGGTTAGGGTTAAGGTTAAGTCTAGGGCTAGGGTTAGGGTTAGGGTTAGGGTTAGGGCTAGGGTTAGGGTTAGGTTTAGGGTTTAGGGTTAGGGTTAGGGCTAGGGTTAGTCCTGGGGTAAGGGTTAGGTTCAGGGTTAGGGTTAGGTTTAGGGTTAGGTTTAGGTTTAGGGTTAGGGTTAGGGTTAGGTTTGGGCTAGGGTTAGGTTTAGGTTTAGGGTTAGGGTTAGGGCTAGTGTTAGGGTTAGGGCTAGGGTTAGGGTTAGGGATAGTGTTAGTGTTAGGGTTAGGGCTAGGGCTAGGGTTAGTGTTAGGGTTAGGATTAGTGCTAGGGTTAGGGTTAGTGCTAGGGTTAGGGTTAGGTTAAGGCTAGCTTTAGGGTTAGGGTTAGCGTTAGGGTTAGGGTTTGGGATAGTATTAGGGTTAGGCTTAGGGTTAGGGTTAGGGTAATGGTTAGGGTTTGGTTTGATCTAGGATTAGGGTTAGGGCTAGGGTTAGGGTTAAGGTTAGGGTTAGGGTTAGGTTAGGGTTAAAGTTAGGGTTAGGGTTAAGGTTAGGGCTAGCGCTAGGGCTAGTGTTAGGGATAGGGTTAGGGTTACGTTAGGGTTAGGTTCGGGTTAGGGTTTGGTTTAGGGCTTGGGTTAGGGTTAGGGCTATGGTTAGGGTTAGGGTTAGGGTTAGGTCTAAGGCTAGGGCTAGGGTTAGGGTTAGGGTTAGGGCTAGGGTTAGCATTAGGTTTAGGGTTAGGGTTAGGGTTAGGGCTAGTTTTAGGGTTAGGTTAAGGCTGGCGTTAGGGCTAGGGTTAGGGTTATAGATAGGGTTAGGGTTAGGTTAGGGTTAGGGTTAAGGTTAGGGTTAAGTTTAGGGCTAGGGCTAGGGCTAGGGTTAGGGTCAGGGTTAGGGCTAGGGCTAGGGTTATGTTTAGGGTTAGGGTTATGGTTACGGCTAGGTCTAGGGCTATGGTTAGGGTTAGGGTTAGGGGTAGGGTTAGGACTAGGGCTAGGGTTAGTGTTAGGGTTAGGATTAGGGCTAGGTTTAGGTTAGTGTTAGAGTTAGGGTTAGGGTTCAGACTAAGGTTAGGTTTGGAGTTAGGGTTAAGGCTAGGGCTATGGTAAGGGTTAGGGTTAGGGTTAGGGTTGGGGCAAGGGTTAGGGTTAGGTTTAGCGTTAGGGCTAGGGCTAGGGCTAGGGTTATGGTTAGGGTTTGGGTTAGGCCTAGGGTTAGGGTTAGGGTTAAGGTTAGGGTTAGGGTTAGCGTTAGGGTTAGGGTTTGGGCTAGTGTTAGGGTTAGGGTTACTTTTAGAGCTAGGGTTAGGGTTAGGGTTAGGGTTTGGGCAAGGGTTAGGTTTAGGGATAGGGTTAGGGTTAGAGCTAGGGTTAGGGTTAGGGTTAAGGCTAGTGCTAGGGCTAGGGTTAGGGTTACTGCTAGGGCTAGGGTTAGGGTTAGGGCTAGGGTTTGGGTTAGGTTTAGGTTTAGGGCTATGTTTAGGGTTAGGGTTAGTGTTTGGGTTAGGGCTAGGGTTAGGGTTAGGGTGACGGTTAGGATTAGGGTTAGTTTAGGTTAGGTTAGGGTAGGGTTAGGGTTATGCTTAGGGTTAGGGCTTGGGTTAGGGTTAGGGTTAGGGTTGTGGATAGGGTTAGGGTTAGGGCTTGGGTTAGGGTTAGCGTTAGGATATGTGTGAAAGCTAGGTATAGGTTAGGGTTAGGTTAGGATTAGGTTAGGATTAAGGTTAGGGTTAGGGTTAGGGTTGGGGCTAGGGCTAGGTTTAGGGTTAGGGTTGTGGATAGGGTTAGGGTTAGGGCTTGGGTTAGGGTTTGCGTTAGGATATGTGTGAAAGCTAGGTATAGGTTAGGGTTAGGTTAGGATTAGGTTAGGGTTAAGGTTAGGGTTAGGGTTAGGGTTGGGGCTAGGGCTAGGGTTAGGGTTAGGGTTATTGTTAGTGTTAGGGTTAGGGTTAGGGTTAGAGCTAGGGCTAGGTCTATGGGTAGGTTTAGGGTTACGGTTAGGGCTAGGGCTAGGGCTACGGTTAGGGTGAGGGTTAGGGGTAGGGTTAGGACTAGGGCTAGGAATAGTGTTAGTGTTAGGATTATGGCTAGGTTTAGGGTTAGGGTTAGGGTTAGGGCTAAGGTTAGGGTTGGGTTAGGGTTAGGGATAGGGTTAGGGTTAGGGCTAGGGTTATGTTTAGGGTTAGGGTTTGGACTAGGGTTAGGTTTAGGTTTAGGTTTAAGTTTAGGGTTAGGGTTAGGGTTAGGGTAAGGGTAAGGGTAAGGTTTAGGGTTAGGGTTAGGGTTATGGTTAGGGATAGGGCTCGGGTTACGGTTAGGGCTAGAGCTAGGGCAGGGTTAGGATTAGGGTTAGGGTTAGGTTAGGGTTAGGTTAGGGTTAGGGTTATGTTTAGGGTTAGGGTTAGGGTAGGTCTAGTGCTTGTGTTAGGGTTAGGGTTAGAGTTACCGTTAGCGTTAGGGTTAGTGTTAGGGCTAGGGTTAGGGCTAGGGCTAGGGTTAGGTTTAGGGTTAGAGTAATGTTAGGGTTAGGGTTAGGGTTAGGACTAGAGTTAGGTTTAGGTTTAAGGTTAGGGTTATGGTTAAGGTTTGGGCTAAGGTTAGGGTTAGGGTTAGGGTTAAGGTTAGGGCTAGGGTTATGGTTAGGTTTAGGGTCAGGTCTAAGGCTAGGGTTAGGGTTAGGATTAGGGTTAGGGCTCAAGTTATGTTTAGGGCAAAGGCTAGGGCTAGGATTAGGGTAAGGTTAGGGTTAGGGTTAAGGTTTCGGCTAAGGTTAGGTTTATGTGTAGGGTTAGGTTTAGGGCTAGGGTTAGGGTTAGGTTTAGGGTTAGGGCTAGGGTTAGGGTTAGGTTTTGGGTTAGGCCTAGGGTTAGGTTTAGGGTTAAGGTTAGCGTTACGGTTAGCATTAGGATTTGGGAGAGTGTTAGGGTTAGTGTTAGGGCTAGGGTTAGGGTTAGGGTTAAGGCTAGGGCTTGGGTTAGGGTTAGGTCATGGGTTAGGTTTAGGTTTAGGGTTAAGGTTAGGGCTAGGGTTAGGTTAAGGTTAGCGTTAGGGCTAGGGTTAGGGTTAGCGTTAGGGTTAGGGTTTGGGCTAGTGTTAGGGTTAGGGTTAGGGTTAGGGCTAGGGTTAGCGTTAGGGTTAGGGTTAGGGTTAGGGTTTGGGCTAGGGATTAGGATTGGGGTTAGGGTTAGGGTTGGGCTTAGTGTAAGGGTCAGGGTTAGTGCTAGGATTAGGGTGAGCGCTAGGGGTAGGGTTAGGGTTAGGGTTAAGTTTAGGGTTAGGATTAGGGTTAGGGTTAGGATTAGGGTTAGGGTTAGGTTTAGGGCTAGGGTTAAGGTTAGAGCTAGAGCTAGGGCTAAGGTTAGGGTTAGGCTAAGGGTTAGGTTAGGGTTAGGTTAGTAATAGGGTTAGGGTTAGGGTTAGGGTTAGGGCTTGGGTTAGGTTAGGGTTAGGGTTAAGTCCAGGGTTAGGGGTAGGTTTAGGGCTAGGGCTAGGGTTAGGGTTAGGGTTTGGACTAAGGTTAGGGTTAAGGTTAGGGTTAGGCTTAGGGTTAGGGTTATGGTTAGGATTAGTGCTTGGGTTAGGAATTGGGCTAGGGTTAGGGCTAGGGCTAGGGCTAGGGTTAGGGATAGGGTTAGAGTTAGGTCTAGGGTTATGGTTAGGGTTAGGGATAGGGCTAGGGTTAAGGTTAAGGTTAGGGTTAGGGTTAGGGTTAGGTTTAGGGCTAAGGTTTAGGATAGGGTTAGGGTTAGGGCTAGGGTTAGGGTTAGGGTAAGGGTTAGGATTAGGATTTGGACTAGGGTTAGGTTTAGGGTTAGGGTTAGGGTCAGGGCTAGGGTTAGGTTTAGGGTTAGTGTTAGGGTTAGGGTTAGGGTTTGGGCTAGGGTTAGGTTTAGGTTTAGCGTTAGGGTTAGGGTTAGGTTTAGGGTTAGGGTAAGGGTAAGTGTTATGGGTTAGGGTTAGGGTTAGGATAGGGTTAGGTTTGGGTTAGGGTTAGGGTTAGGATTAGGCTTAGGGCTAAGGTTAGCGTTAGTGCTAGGGCTAGGGCTATTGTTAGGGTTAGGGTTAGGTTTGGGTTAGGTTAGGGTTAGGGTTAGGGATAGGGCTAGGGTTAGGGTTTGGGTTAGGGTCATGGCTATAAGGTTAGGGATATGGATAGGTATAGGACTCGGGTTACATTTAGGGCTAGAGCTAGGGCCAAGTTGAGGGTTCAGGTTAGGTTAGGATTAGGTTAGGATTAGGTTAGGGTTAGGGTTAGGGTTAAGGTTAGGGCTAGGGCTAGGGCTAGCGTTAGCGTCAAGGTTAGGTCTAGGGCTAGGGTTATGGTTAGGGTTAGGGTTACGGTTACGGCTAGGTCTAGGGCTATGGTTAGGGTTAGGATTAGGAGTAGGGTTAGGACTAGGGCTAGGGTTAGTGTTAGGGTTAGGATTAGGGCTAGGTTTAGAAGGAGAGTGCTAGCAGAAATGACACTTTATCGACGTTTTTTAACTCATGGAACAAGTTGCACACTTCTGAGACGCATTTGAGCAACTTTGTCAGAAATGAGTTTTTTTCCTAAAAAAACTTGCATTAGAACGCAATAGTTTTGCCTGTATGCGCAGTAGTACAGATTCTACATAGGTAACTGGGATTGATGAAATCAGCATTTCTCTTGCTTCCCTGTGAGTTAGGGAGCTCGCTTTTAGTCACAGTAGCTCTCACAAGTGTTTCCTCACTGTTTTCATATTTCTTTAGGAACAGTGTATTTCCTGGCAAAACATGCTTTACTGTGCCATTTTGGCCTTCATCAAACACATGTGTAAAACGACATGCCAGGAGAAACGACACTTTATCCATGTTTTCTAACTCAGGGAACAAGTTGCACACTTCTGAGAGGCATTTGCGCAACTTTGTCAGAAATGAATTTTTTTGCCTAAACAGACTTGCATTAGTTTTGCCTATCTGCGAAGTAGTACAGATTCTGATTAGGTAACTGTGTTTGATGAAATCAGCATTTCTCTTGCTTCCCTGTGAGTAGGGAAGTTCAGTTTTAGTCATAGAAGCTCCCACAAATGTTTCCTCACTGTGCTCACATTTCTTTAGAAAACGTGTATTTGCTGGCAGAAACATGCATTACTCTGCCGTTTTGCCCTTCAGCAAACACATGTGAAGAAAGTACAGTGCTAGCAGAAACAGCACTGTGCCGTTTTGCCCTTCAGTAAACACATGTGAAAAAAGTATAGTGCTATCAGAAACAGCACTTTCTCAATGTTTTCTGACTCAGAGAACAAGTTGCACACTTCTGAGAGTCATTTGGGCACCTTTGTCAGAAATGAGTTTTTTTTCCTAAAGAGACTTGCAATAGAGCTCCCTAGTTTTGCATATATGCGCAGTAGGACAGATTCTGCATAGGTAATTCTGTTGAGGAAATCAGCATTTCTCTTGCTTGCCTCTGAGTAGGGAAGCTAAGTTTTAGACACAGTAGCTGCCACAAGTGTTTCTTCAGTGTGCTCATATTTCCTTAGAAAGTGTATTTGCTGGCAGAAACTTGCATTACACTGCTCTTTTGCCCTTCAGTAAACACGTGTGAAGAAATACAGTGCTTGCAGAAATGACACTTTCTCAAGTTTTCTGACTCACGGAACAAGTTGTACCCTTCTGAGAGGCATTTGCGCAACTTTGTCAGAAATGAATTTTTTTTGCCTAAAGAGACTTGCATTAGAATACACTACTTTTGCATATATGCACAGTAGGACAGATTCTGCATTGGTAATACAGTTTGATGAAATCAGCATTTCTCTTGCTTCCCTGTGAGTAGGGAAGCTCAGTTTTAGTCACAGTGGCTCCCACAAGTGTTGCCTCAGTGTGTTCATATTTCCTTAGAAAATGTATTTGCTGGCAGAAACTTGCATTACACTGTAGTTTCTCATTTCACCAAACATGTGTCGAAGGACAATGCAAGCAGAAATGACACTTTATTGACATTTTTTAACTCAGGGATCAAGTTGCACACTTCTGAGACGCATTTGATCAACTTTGTCAGAAATGAGTTTTTTCCTAAAAAGACTTGCATTAAAACGCACTAGTTTTGCCTGTATGCGCAGTACTACAGATTCTGCGTAGGTAACTGGGATTGATGAAATCAGGATTTCTCTTGCTTCCCTGTGAGTAGGGAAGCTCACTTTTAGTCACAAGTGTTTCCTCACTGTGTTCACATTTCCTTAGAAACAGTGTATTTGCAGACCGAAACATGCGTAACTGTGCCATTTCTTCCTTCAGCAAACACATGTGTAGAAGGACAATTCTAGCAGAAATGACACTTTCTCAATGTTTTCTAACTCAGGGAACAAGTTGTACAGTTCTGAGCTGCTTTTCAACAACCTTGGCCAAAATGAGATTTTTGCTAAGGAGACTTGCATTAGAACACAATAGTATTGTTTATCTGTGCAGTAGTACAGATTCTGAGTAGGTAACTGTGTTTGATGAAATCAGCCTTTCTCTTGCTTCCCTGTGAGTAGAGAAGCTCAGTTTTAGACATAGAAGATCCCACAAGTGTTTCCTCACTGTGTTCACATTTCCTTAGAAACAGTGTACTTGCTGGCAGAAACATGCATTACTGTGCCGTTTCGCCCTTCAGCAAACACATGTGAAGAAAGTACAGTGCTAGCAGAAACAACACTTTCTCAACGTTTTTTAAATCACGGAATAAGTTGCACACCTCCGAGAGGCTTTTTGGCACCTTAGTCAGAAATGAGTGTTTTTCCTAAAGAGACTTGCATTAAATACACTAGTTTTGCATATATGCACAGTAGGACACATTCTGCATAGGTAATTCTGTTTGATGAAATCAGCATTTCTCTTGCTTCCCTGTGAGTAGGGAAGCTCAGGTTTAGTCACAGTAGCTCCCACAAGTGTTTCCTCAGTGTGTTCATATTTATTAATAAAGTGTATTTGCTGGCAGAAACTTGAATTACACTGCAGTTTCTCATTTCACCAAACATGTGTAGAAGGACAGTGCTAGCAGAAATGACATGTTGTAAATGTTTTCTAACTCAGGGAACAAGTTGCACACTTCTGAGACGCTTATGATCAAATTTGTCAGAAATGAGTTTTTTTCCTAAAAAGACTTGCATTAGAACGCACTAGTTTTGCCTGTATGCGCAGTAGTACAGATTCTGAATAGGTAACTTGATGGATTAAATCAGCATTTCTCTTGCTTCCCTGTGAGTAGGGAAGCACATTTTAGTCACAGTAGCTCCCACAAGCGTTTCCTCAGTGTGTTCATATTTCCTTAGAAAGTGTATTTTCTTGAAGAAACTTGTGTTACACTGCAGTTTCTCCCTTCAGCAAACACATGTGAAGAAAGTACAGTGCTGGAAGAAATGACACTTTCTCAACATTTTCTGACTCAGGGAACAAGTTGTACACTTCTGAGAGGTATTTGGACACCTTTGTCAGAAATGAGGATTTTTCCTAAAGAGAGTTGCATTAGAATGCATTAGTTTTGCCTGTTTGCGCGGTGGATAGATTCTGAGTAGGTAACAGTGTTTGATGAAATCAGCATTTTTCTTGCTTCCCTGTGAGTAGGGGAGCTCAATTTTAGTCACAGTAGTTCCCACAAGTGTTTCCTCACTGTTTTCACATTTCCTTAGAAACAGTGTATTTCCTGGCAAAAACATGCTTTACTGTGCCATTTGGCCCTTCATCAAACACATGTGTAGAAGGACAGTGCCAGCAGAAACGACACTTCATCCATATTTTCTAACTCAGGGAACATGTTGCACACTTCTGAGAGGCATTTGGGCAACTTTGTCAGATATGAATTTTTTTGCCTAAAAAGACTTGCCTTAGAATACATTACTTTTGCCTATCTGCGCAGTAGTACAGATTCTGAATAGGTAACTGTGTTTGATGAAATCAGCATTTCTCTTGCTTCCCTGTGAGTAGGGCAACTCAATTTTAGTCACAATAGCTCCCACAAGTGTTTCCTAAGTGTGTTCACATTTCCTTAGAAACAGTATACTTACTGGCAGAAACATGCGTTCCTGTGCCGTTTCACCTTTCAGCTAACACATGTGTAGAAGGACAGTGCCCACAGAAACGACACTTTATCGATGTTTTCTAACTCAGGAAACAAGGTGTGCTCTTCTGAGATGCATTTGGGCAACATTGTCAGAAATGACTTTTTGCCTAAGGAGACTTGCATTATAAATTATAACGAAGTAGTTTTGCCTATCTGCACAGTAGTACAGATTTTGAGTAGGTAACTGTGTTTGATGAAATCAGCACTTCTCTTGCTTCCTTCTGAGTAGGGAAGCTCAGTTTTAGTCACAGTAGCTCTCACAAGTTTTTCCTCAGAGTGTTCATATTTTCTTAGAAAATGTATTTGCTGGCAGAAACTTGCATTACACTGCCGTTTCTCGTTTCACCAAACATGTGTAGAAGGACAGTGCTAGCAGAAATGACACTTTATCGACGTTTTTTTAACTCAGGGAACAAGTTGCACACTTCTGAGAGGCATTTGGTCACCTTTGTCAAAAATGAGTTTTTTTACTAAAGAGACTTTCATTAGAATATACTAGTTTTGCATATATGCACAATAGGACAGATTCTGCATAGGTAATACTGTTTGATAAAATCAGCATTTCTCTTGCTTCCCCCTGAGTAGAGAAGCTCAGTTTTAGTCACAGTAGCTCCCACAAGTGTTTCCTAAGGGTGTTCATATTTCCTTAGAAAATGTATTTGCTGGCAGAAACTTGCATTACACTGCCGTTTCTCGTTTCACCAAAATGTGCAGAAGGAAAGTGCTAGCAGAAATGACACTTTATCGACGTTTTTTAACTCAGGGAACAAGTTGCACACTTCTGAGACGCATTTGAGCAACTTTGTCAGAAATGAGTTTTTTTCCTAAAAAGACTTGCATTAGAACGCAATAGTTTTGCCTGTATGCACAGTAGTACAGATTCTGCGTAGGTAACTGGGATTGATGAAATCAGCATTTCTCTTGCTTCCCTGTGAGTAGGGAAGCTCACCTTTAGTCACAAGAGTTTCCTCACTGTGTTCACATTTCCTTACAAACAGTGTATTTGCAGACCGAAACATGCGTAACTGTGCCATTTCTTCCTTCAGCAAACACATGTGTAGAAGGACAATTCTAGCAGAAAAGACACTTTCTCGACGTTTTCTAACTCAAGGAACAAGTTGTACACTTCTGAGCTGCTTTTCAACAACCTTGGCTGAAATGAGATTTTTGCTAAAGAGACTTGCATTAGAACGCACTAGTTTTGCCTATCTGCGCAGTAGTACAGATTCTGAGTAGGTAACTCTGTTTGATGAAATCAGTATTTCTCTTGCTTCCCTGTGAGTAGGGAAGCTCAGTTTTAGTCATAGAAGCTCCCACAAGTGTTTCCTCACTGTGTTCACATTTCCTTAGAAACAGTGTATTTGCTGACAGAAACGTGCATTACTCTGCCGTTTCACCCTTCAGCAAACAAATGTGAAGAAAGTACAGTGCTAGCAGAAACAGCACTTTCTCAACGTTTTCTGAATCAGGGAACAAGTTGCACACCTCTGAGAGGCATTTGGGCACCTTTGTCAGAAATGAGTTTTTTTCCTAAAGACACTTGCATTAGAATACACTGTTTTATGGAATCAGCATTTCTCTTGCTTCCCTGTGAGTAGTGGAGCTCAATTTAAGTCACAGTAGCTCCCACAAATGTTTCCTCACTGTTTTCACATTTCCTTAGAAACAGTGTTTTTCCTGGCAAAAACATGCTTTACTGTGCCATTTCGCCCTTCATCAAACACATGTGTAGAAGGACAGTGCCAGCAGAAATGAGTTTTTTTTACTCAAGAGACTTGCATTAGAATATACTAGTTTTGCATATATGCACAATAGGACAGATTCTGCATTGGTAATACTGTTTGATGAAATCAGCATTTCTCTTTCTTCCCCCTGAGTAGAGAAGCTCAGTTTTAGTCACAGTAGCTCCCACAAGTGTTTCCTCAGTGTGTTCATATTTCCTTAGAAAGTGTATTTGCCGGCAGAAACTTGCAGTACACTGCCATTTCTCGTTTCACCAAATATGTGTAGCAGGACAGTGCAAACAGAAATGACAATTAATCAATGTTTTATAACTCAGGGAACAAGTTGCACACTTCTGAGACACATTTGAGCAACTTTGTCAGAAATGAGTTTTTTGCCTAAAAAGACTTGCATTAGAACGCACTAATTTTACCTGTATGCGCAGTAGTACAGATTCTGTGTTGGTAACTGGGATTGATGAAATCAGTATTTCTCTTGCTTCCCTGTGAGTAGGGAAGCTCACTTTTAGTCACAAGTATTTCCACACTGTGTTCACATTTTCTTAGAACAGTGTATTTGCAAACCGAAACATGCGTAACTCTGCCATTTCTCCCTTCAGCACAAACATGTGTAGAAGGACAATGCTAGCAGAAAAGACACTTTCTCGATGTTTTCTAACTCAGGGAACAAGCTGTACACTTCTGAGCTGCTTTTCAACAACCTTGGCCAAAATGAGTTTTTTGCTAAAGAGTCTTTCATTAGAATGCACTAGTTTTGCCTATCTGCGCAGTAGTACAGATTCTGAGTAGGTAACTGTGTTTGATGAAATCAGCATTTCTCTTGCTTCCCTGTGAGTAGCGAAGCTCAGTTTTAGTCACAGTAGCTCCCACAAGTGTTTCCTCAGTGTGTTCATATTTCCTTTGAAAGTGTATTTGCTGGAAAATATTTGCGTTACACTGCCATTTCGCCCTTCAGCAAACACATGTGAAGAAAGTACAGTGCTAGCAGAAATGACACTTTCTCAACGTTTTCTGACTCAGGGAACAAGTTGCACACTTCTGAGAGGCATTTGGGCACCTTTGTCAGAAATGAGTTTTTTGCCTAAAGAGACTTGCATTAGAATGCAGTAGTTTTGCCTCTTTGCGCAGTAGGATAGATTCTGAGTAGGTAACAGTGTTTGATGAAATCAGCATTTCTCTTGCTTCCCTGTGAGTAGGGGAGCTCAATTTTAGTCACAGTACCTCCCACAAGTGTTTCCTCACTGTGCTCACATTTCCTTAGAAACAGTGTATATCCTGACAAAAACATGCTTTAATGTGCCATTTAGCCCTTCATCATACACATGTGTAGAAGGACAGTGCCAGCAGAAACGACACTTTATCCATGTGTTCTAACTCAGGGAACAAGTTGCACACTTCTGAGTGGCATTTGGGCACCTTTGTCAGAAATGAGTGTTTTTCCTATAGAGACTTGCATTAGAATACCCTACTTTTGAATATATGCACAGTAGGACAGAGTCTGCACAGATAATTCTGTTGATGAAATCAGCATTTTTCTTGCTTCCCTCTGAGTAGGGAAGCTCAGTTTTAATCACAGTAGCTCCCAGAAGTGTTGCCTCAGTGTGTTCATATTTCCTTAGAAAATGTATTTGCTGGCAGAAACTTGCAATACACTGTCGTTTCTCGTTTCACCAAACATGTGTAGAAGGACAGTGCTAGCAGAAATGACACTTTATCAAGGTTTTTTAACTCAGGGAACAAGTTGCACACTTCTGAGACGCATTTTATCAACTTTGTCAGAAATGAGTTTTTTCCCTGAAAAGAGTTGCATTAGAACGCACTAGTTTTGCCTGTGTGCGCAGTAGTACAGATTCTGAATAGGCAACTGTGTTTGATGAAATCAGCATTTCTCTTGCTTCTCTGTGAGTAGGGAAGCTCAATTTTAGTCACAGTAGCTACCACAAGTGTTTCCTCAGTATGTTCACATTTCCTTAGAAACACTGTACTTGCTGGCAAAAACATGCGTTACTGTGCCGTTTCGCCTTTCAGCTAACACATGTGTGGAAGGACAGTGCCCGCAGAAACGACACTTTATCAATGTTTTCTAACTCAGGGAACAAGGTGTACTCTTCTGAGATGCATTTGGGCAACTTTTGCAGAATTGAGTTTGTTGCCAAAAGAGACGTGCGTTAGAACACACTAGTTTTGTCTATCTGCGCAGTAGAACAGATTCTGAGTAGGTAACTGTGTTACATGAAATGTGCAGTTCTCTTGCTTCCGTGTGACAAGGGAAGCACAGTTTAAGTCATAGAAGCTCCCACAAGTGTTTCTTCACTGTGTTCACATTTCTTAGAAACAGTGTAGTTGCTGGCAGAAACATGCGTTACACTGCCATTTAGCCCTTCAGCAAACATATGTGTAGAAGTACAGTGCTAGCAGAAATGACAAATTCGTGATGTTTTATAACTCAAGGAACAAGCTGCACACTTCTGAGAGGCATTTGAGCAACTTTGTCAGAATTGAGTTTTTTGCTAAAAGAAACTTGCATTAGAACACACCAGTTTTGCCAATCTGCGCAGTAGTAAAGATTCGGCATAGGTAACTGTTACATGAAATCAGCATTTGTCTTGCTTCCTTGTGAGTAGGGAAGCTCAGTTTTAGTCCTAGAAGCTTCCACAAGTGTTTCTTCACTGTGTTCACATTTCCTTAAAAATAGTGTATTTGCTGGCAGAAACTTGCGTTACACTGCCGTTTCGTCATTCAGCGAAAACATGTGTAGAAGTACAGTGCTAGCAGAAATGACAAATTCGCGACGTTTTCTAACTCAGGGAACAAGTTGCACACTTCTGAGAGGCATTTGAGCAACTTTGTCAGAGATGAGTTTTTTGCCTAAAGAGGCTTGCATTAGAACGCACTACTTTTGCCAATGTTTGCCATAGTACAGATTCTGAGTAGGTAATTGTGTTTGATGATATCTGCGTTTCTCTTGCTTTCCTGTGAGTAGGGAAGCTCAGTTTTCTTCACAGTTCCTTCCACAAGTATTTCCTCAGTGTGTTCACATTCCCTTAGAAACAGTGTACTTGCTTGCAGAAACTTGCGTTATTACACTGCCCTTTCGCCTTTCAGCAAACACATGTGTAGAATGACAGTGCTAGCAGAAACGACATTTTCTTGACGTTTTCTAACTCAGGGAACAAGTTGCAAACTTCTGAGAGGCATTTGAGCAACTTTGTCAGAAATGAGTTTTTGCCTAAAGAGGCTTGCATTAGAATGTGGTAGTTTTGCCACTCTGCGCAGTAGTACATATTCTGCATAGAAAACTGCGTTTGATGAAATCAGCATTTCTCTGCTTCCATGTGAGCAGGGAAGCTCAGTTTTAGTCACAGAAGCTACCACAAGTATTTCTTCAGTGTGTTCACATTTCATTAGAAACCGTGTATTTGCTGGCGGAAACATGCCTTACACTGCCACTTCACCCTTCAGCAAACACATGTGTAGAAGTACAGTGCTAGCAGAAATGACAAATTCTCGATGTTTTCTAACTCAGGGAACAAGTTGCACACTTCTGAGAGGCATTTGCGCAACTTTATCAGAAATGAGTTTTGCCAAGGGGAATGCACTAGTTTGGCTAATCTGTGCAGTAGTACAGATACTGAGTAGGTAACTGTGTTTGATTAAATCAGCATTACTCTTGCTTCCCTGTGATTAGGGAAGCTGAGTTTTAGTCACAATAGCTCCCACAAGTGTTTCCTCAGTGTGTTCACATTTTCTTAGAAACAGTGTACTTGCTGGCAGAAAAATGCGTTACGGTGCCGTTTCGCCCTTAAGCAGAAACATGTGTAGAAGTACAGTGCTGGCAGAAATGACACTTTCTTGATGTTTTCTAACTCAGGGAACAAGTTGCAGACTTTTGAAAGGCAAATGAGCAACTATATCAAAAATGAGTTTTTTGCCTAAAGAGGCTTGCATTAGAATGCGCTAGTTTTGCCAATCTGCACATTAGTACATATCTGCATAGAAAACTGCACTTGATGAAATCAGCATTTCTCTTGCTTCCCTGTGAGTAGGGAAGCTCAGTTTTAGTCACAGAAGCTTACACAAGTGTTTCCTCAGTGTGTTACCATTTTCTTAGAAACAGTGTATTTGCTGTCAGAAACTTGCGTTACACTGCCATTTCATTTTTCAGCAAACACATGTGTAGAATTACAGTGCTAGCATAAATGACAAATTCTCGAAGTTTTCTAACTCAGGGAACAAGTTGCACACTTCTGAAAGGAATTTGAGCAACTTCGTCAGAAATGAGTTTTTTCCATAAAGAGGCTAGCATCAGAACGCGCTAGTTTTGCCAATCTGCGCAGTAGTACATATTCTGCATAGAAAACTGCGTTTGATGAAATCAGCATTTCTCTTGCTTCCGTGTGAGTAGGGAAGCTCAGTTTTAGTCACAGAAGCTCCCACAAGTGTTTCTTCACTGTGTTCACATTTCATTAGGAACAGTGAATTTGCTGGCAGAAACTTGCGTTACACTGCCATTTATTTTTTCAGCAAACACATGTGTAGAAGGACAGTGCTAGCAGAAACGACACTTTCTCGCCGTTTTCTAACTCAGGGAACAAGTTGCACACTTCTGAGAGGCATTTGAGCAACTTTGTCAGAAATGAGTTTTTTGCCTAAAGAGACTTCCATTAGAACGCACTAGTTTTGCCAAGGTGTGCCATAGTACTGCTTCTGAGCAGGTAACTGTTTTTGATGAAATCTGCATTTCTCTTGCTTTCCTGTGAGTAGGGAAGCTGAGTTTTAGTCACAGTAGCTCCCACAAGTGTTTCCTCAGTGTGTTCACTTTTCTTTAGAAACAGTGTATTTGCTGGCAGAAACATGAATTACACTGCCTTTTGGCCATTCAGCAAAAACATGTGTAGAAGTACAGTGAAAGCAGAAATGACAAATTGTCAATGCTTTCTAACTAAGGGAACAAGTTGCACACTTCTGAAAGGAATTTGAGCAACTTTGTCAGAAATGAGTTTTTTGCCTAAAGAGGCTAGCATCAGAACGTGCTAGTTTTGCCAATCTGCGCAGTAGTACATATTCTGCATAGAAAACTGCGTTTGATGAAATCAGCATTTCTCTTGCTTCCGTGTGAGTAGGGAAGCTCTGTTTTAGTCACAGAAGCTCCCAAAAGTGCTTCTTCACTGTGTTCACATTTTCTCAGTAACAGTTTGCTTGCTGGCAGTAAAATGCGTTACAGTGCCGTTTCTCCCTTCAGCAAATACATGTGTAGAAGTACAGCGCTAGCAGAAATGACAATTTGTCAATGTTTTCTAACTCAGGGAACAAGTCGCACACTTCTGAGAGGCATTTGAGCAACTTTCTCAAAAATGAGTTTTTGCCTAAAGTGGCTTGCATTAGAATGCACTTCTTTTGCCAATGTGTACCATAGTACAGATTCTGAGTAGGTAAGTGTGGGATGAAATCTGCATTTCTCTTGCTTCCCTGTGAGTAGGGAAGCTCAGTTTTAGTCACAGTTCCTTCCACAAGTGTTTCCTCAGTGTGTTCACATTTACTTAGAAACAGTGTATTTGCTGGCAGAAACTTGCGTTATTACACTGCCGTTTCGCCTTTCAGCAAACACATGTGTAGAAGGACAGTGCTAGCAGAAACGACACTTTCTTGACGTTTTCTAACTCAGGGAACAAGTTGCACACTTCTGAAAGGCATTTGAGCAACTTTGTCAGAAATGAGTTTTTTGCCTAAAGAGGCTTGCATTAGAACGCACTAGTTTTGCCAATGTGTGCCGTAGTACTGCTTCTGAGTAGGTAACTGTTTTTGATGAAATCTGCATTTCTCTTGCTTTCCTGTGATTAGGGAAGCTGAGTTTTAGTCACAGTAGCTCCCACAAGTGTTTCCTCAGTGTGTTCACATTTCCTTAGAAACAGTGTATTTGCTGGCAGAAACATGCGTTACACTGCCTTTTTGCCCTTCAGCAAACACATGTGTAGAAGTACAGTGCTAGCAGAAATGACAAATTGTCAATGTTTTCTAACTCAGGGAACAAGTTGCACACTTCTGAGAGGCATTTGAGCAACTTTGTCATAAATGACTTTTTTGCCAAAGAGACTTCTATTAGAACGCACTAGTTTTGCCAATGTGTGCCATAGTACAGATTCTGAGTAGGTAACTGTGTTTGATGAAATCTGCATATCTCTTGTTTTCCTGTGAGTAGGGAAGCTCAGTTTTAGTCACAGTTCCTTCTACCAGTGGTTCCTCAGTGTGTTCACAATTACTTAGAAGCAGTGTACTTGCTCGCAGAAACTTGCGTTATTACACTGCCCTTTCGCCTTTCAGCAAACACATGTGTAGAATGACAGTGCTAGAAGAAACGACATTTTCTTGATGTTTTCTAACTCAGAGAACAAGTTTCACACTTCTGAGAGGCATTTGAGCAACCTTGCCAGAAATGAGTTTTTTGCCTAAAGAGACTTCCATTAGAATGCACTAGTTTTGCCAATGTGTGCCGTAGTGCTGCTTCTGAGTAGGTTTTTGATGAAATCTGCATTTCTCTTGCTTTCCTGTGAGTAGGGAAGCTGAGTTTTAGTCACAGTAGCTCCCACAAGTGTTTCCTCAGTGTGTTCACTTTTCCTTAGAAACAGTGTATTTGCTGGCAGAAACATGCATTACACTGCCTTTTCGCCATTCAGCAAAAACATGTGTAGAAGTACAGTGCTAGCCAAAGTGACAAATTGTCAATGGGTTCTAACTCATGGAACAAGTTGCACACCTCTGAGAGGCATTTGAGCAACTTTGTCAGAAATGACTTTTTTGCCAGGAGACTTCTATTAGAATGAACTAGATTCGCCAATGTGTGCCGTAGTACAGATTCTGAGAAGGTAAAGGTGTTGCATGAAATCTGCATATCTCTTGCTTCCCTGTGAGTAGGGAAGCTCAGTTTTAGTCACAGTTCCTTCCACCAGTGTTTCCTCAGTGTCTTTACTTTTCCTTAGAAACAATGTATTTGCTGGCAGAAACATGTGTTACACTCCCTATTCGCACTTCAGCAAACACATGTGTAGAAGTACAGTGCTAGCAGAAATGACAAATTGTCAATGTTTTCTCACTCAGAAAACAAGTTACACACTTCTGAGAGGCATTTGAGCAACTATGTCAGAAATGAGTTTTTTTCCTAAAGAGGCTTGCATTAGAACGCTAGTTTTGCAAACCTGCACAGTAGTACATATTCTGCATAGAAAACTGTGTTTGATGAAATCAGCATTTCTCTTGCTTCTGTGTGAGTAGGGAAGCTCAGTTTTAGTCACAGAATCTCCCTCAAGTGTTTCTTCACTGTGTCCACATTTCCTTAGTAACAGTGTATTTGCTGACAGAAACTTGTGTTACACTGCCATTTCTTTTTCAGCAAACACATGTGTAGAAGGACAGTGCTATCAGAAATGACACATTCTCAACATTTTCTAACTCAGGGAACTAGTTGCAACTTCTGAGAGGCATTTGAGCAACTTTGACAGAAATGGGTTTTTTGCCTAAAGAGACTTCCATTAGAACGCACTTGTTTTGCCAATGTGTGCTGTAGTACTGCTTCTGAGTAGGTAACAGTTTTTTATGAAATCTGCATTTCTCTTGATTTCCTGTGAGTAGGGAAGCTGAGTTTTTGTCACAGTTGCTCCCACAAGTGTTTCCTCGGTGTGTTCACTTTTTCTTAGAAACAGTGTATTTGCTGGCAGAAACACGCATTACACTGCCTTTTCGCCTTTCAGCAAAAACATGTGTAGAAGTACAGTGCTAGCAGAAATGACAAAGTGTCAATGTTTTCTAACTCAGTGAACAAGTTGCACACTTCTGAGAGGCATTTTAGCAACTTTGTCATGAATGACTTTTTTGCCTTAAGAGACTTGTATTAGATTGCACTAGTTTTGCCAATGTGTGCCGTAGTACAGATTCTGAGTAGGTAACGGTGTTGGATGAAATCAGCATTTCTCTTGCTTCCTTGTGAGTAGGGAAGCTCAGTTTTAGTCACAGTTCCTTCCACAAGTGTTTCCTCAGTGTGTTTACTTTTCCTTAGAAACAATGTATTTGCTGGCAGAAACATGTGTTACACTTCCTTTTTGCACTTCAGCAAACACATGTGTAAAAGAACAGTGCTAGCAGAAATGACAAATTGTCAATGTTTTCTAACTCAGGGAACAAGTTGCACACTTCTGAAAGGCATTTGAGCAACTTTGTCAGAAATGAGTTTTTTGCCTAAAGAGTCTTGCATTAGAACGCTAGTTTTCCAAATCTGCACAGTAGTACATATTCTGCATAGAAAACTGTTTGATGAAATCAGCATTTCTCTTACTTCTGTGTGAGTAGGGAAGCTCAGTTTTAGTCACAGAAGCTCCCTCAAGTGTTTCTTCACTGTGTTCACATTTCCTTAGAAACAGTGTATTTGCTGGCAGAAACTTGCGTTACACTGCCGTTTCTTTTTTCAGCAAACACATGTGTAGAAGGACAGTGCTATCAGAAACGACACTTTCTCGACATTTTCTAACTCAGGGAACAAGTTGCAACTTCTGAGAGGCATTTGAGCAACTTTGTCAAAAATGAATTTTTTTTGCCTAAAGAGACTTGCATTAGAATACATTAGTTTTGCCTAACTGCGCAGTAGTACAGATTCCGAATAGGTAACAGTTTTTGATGAAATAAGCATTTCTCTTGCTTCCCTGTGAGTAGGGAAGCTCAGTTTTAGTCACAGTAGTTCCCACAAATGGTTCCTCAGTGTGTTCATATTTCCTTAGAAAGTGTATTTGCTGGCAGAAACTTGCATTGCACTGCTTTTTCTCATTTCACCAAACATGTGTAGAAGAGCAGTGCTAGCAGAAATGACACTTTATCGACACTTTTCAACTCAGGGAACAAGTTGCACACTTCTGAGACGCATTTGAGCAACTTTGTCAGAAATGAGTTTTTTCCTAAAAGGACTTGCATTAGAAAGTACTAGTTTTGCCTATATTCTCAGTAGTACAGATTCTGCGTAGGTAACTGGGATTGATGAAATCAGCATTTCTCTTGCTTCCCTGTGAGTAGGGGAGCTCGCATTTAGTCACAGTAGCTCTCACAAGTGTTTCCTCACTGTTTTCACATTTTCTTATAAACACTGTATTTCCTGTCAAAAACATGCTTTACTGTGCCATTTCGTCCTTCATCAAACACATGTGTAGAAGGACAGTGCCAGCAGAAATGACACTTTATCCATGTTTTCTAACTCAGGGAACAAGTTGCACAGTTCTGAGAGGCATTTTCGCAACTTTGTCAGAAATGAATTTTTTTTGCCTAAAGAGACTTTCATTAGAATACATTAGTTTTGGCTATCTTCGTAGTAGTACAGATCCTGATTAGGTAACTGTGTTTGATGAAATCAGCATTTCTCTTGCTTCCCTGTGTGTAGGGAAGCTCAATTTTAGTCACACTGACTCCCACAAGTATTTCCTCAGTGTGTTCACATTTCCTTAGAAACAGTGGACTTACTGGCAGAAACATGCATTACTGTGTGCCGTTTCGCCTTTCAGCTAATACATGTGTAGAAGGACAGTGCCAACAGAAACGATGCTTTATCGATGTTTTCTAACTCAGGGAACGAGGTGCACTCTTCTGAGATGCAGTTGGGCATGTTTGTCAGAAATGAGTTTTTTGCCTAAAGAGACTTGCATTAGAATACACTAGTTTTGCATATATGCGCAGTAGGGCAGATTCTGCATAGGTCAATCTGTTTGATGAGATCAGCCTTTCTCTTGCTTCCCTGTGAGTAGGGAAGCTCAATTTTAGTCACAGTAGCTCCCACAAGTGTTTCCTCAGTGTGTTCATATTTCCTTAGAAAGTGTATTTGCTGGCAGAAACTTGCATTACACTGCCGTTTCTCATTTCACCAAACATGTGTAGAAGGACAGTTCTAGCAGAAATGACACTTTATCGACATTTTTTAACTCAGGGAACAAGTTGCACACTTCTGAGAGGTATTTGAGCAACTTTGTCAGAAATGAATTTTTTTTGCCTAAAGAGACTTGCATTATAATACATTAATTTTGCCTAACTGCGCAGTAGTACAGATCCTGATTAGGTAACTGTGTTTGATGAAATCAGCATTTCTCTTGCTTCCCTGTGAGTAGGGAAGCTCAGTTTTAGTCACAGTAGCTCCCACAAGTGTTTCCTCAGTGTGTTCACATTTCCTTAGAAACAGTGTACTTACTGGCAGAAACATGTGTTACTGTGCCGTTTCGCCCTTCAGCTAATACATGTGTAGAAGGACAGTGCCAATAGAAAACACGCTTAATCGATGTTTTCTAATTCAGGGAACAAGGTGCATACTTCTGAGAGGCATTATAGCAACTTTGTCAGAAATGAGTTTTTTGCCTAAAGAGACATGCATTAGAACGCACTAGTTTTGCCAATCTGTGCAGTAGTACAGATTCTGAGTAGGTAACTGTGTTTGATGAAATCAGCATTTCTCTTGCTTCCCTGTGAGTAGGGAAGCTCAGTTTTAGTCACAGTAGCTTCCACAAGTGTTTCCTCAGTGTGTTCATATTTCCTTAGAAAGTGTATTTGATGGCAGAAACTTGCATTACACTGCCGTTTTCTCGTTTCACCAAACATGTGTAGAAGGACAGTGCTAGCAGAAATGACACTTTATAGACGTTTTATAACTCAGGGGACAAGTTGCACACTTCTGATAGGCATTTTAGCAACTTTGTCAGAAATGAGTTTATTGCCTAAAGAGACTTGCATTAGAACGCAATAGTTTTGCCAATTTGTGCCGTAGTACAGATTCTGAGTAGGTAACTCTGTTTGATGAAATCAGCATTTCTCTTGCTTCCTTGTGAGTACGGAACCTCAGTTTTAGTCACAGTAGCTTCCACAAGTGTTTCCTCAGTGTGTTCACATTTCCTTAGAAAGTGTATTTGCTGGCAGAAACTTGCATTACACTGCCATTTCTCGTTTCACCAAACATGTGTAGAACGACAGTGCTAGCAGAAATGACACTTTATCGACGTTTTTTAACTCAGGGAACAATCGCACACTTCGGAGACACATTTGAGCAACTTTGTCAGAAATGAGGTTTTTTTTCCTAAAAAGACATGCATTAGAACGTGCTAGTTTTGCCAGTCTGCGCAATAGTACATATTCTGCATAGAAAACTGCGTTTGATGAAATCAGCATTTCTCTTGCTTCCATGTGAGTAGGGAAGCTCAATTTTAGTCACAGAAGCTCCCACAAGTGTTCCTTCACAGTGTTCACATTTCCTTAGAAACAGTGTGTTTGCTGTCAGAAACTTGCGTTACACTGCCATTTCTTTTTTCTGCAAACACATGTGTAGAAGGACAGTGCTAGAAGAAATGACACATTCTCGATGTTTTCTAACTCAGGGAACAAGTTGCACAATTCAGAGAGGCTTTTCAGCAAATTTGTCAGAAATGAGTTTTTTGACAAAAGGGACTTGCAATAAAACTCACTAGTTTTGCTAATTTGTACAGTTGTCCAGATTCTGTGTAGGTAACTCTGTTTGATGAAATCAGCATTTCTCTTTTTTGCCTGTGAGGAGGCAAGCTAAGTTTTACTCACTGTAGCTCCCACAAGTGTTTCCTCAGTGTGTTCACATTTCCTTAGAAACACAGTATTGCTGGCAGAAAAATGCATTACGGTGCCATTTCGCACTTCAGCAAAAATATGTGTAGAAGTACAGTCCTAGCAGAAATGACAATTTATCGACATTTTCTAACTCAGGGAACAAGTTGCACACTTCTGAGAGGCATTTGAGCAACTTTGTCAGAAATGAGTTTTTTTGCCTAAAGAGACTTGCAATAGAACTCACTAGTTTTGCCAATCTGTGCAGTAGTACAGATTCTGAGTAGGTAACTGTGTTTGATGAAATCTGCATTTCTCTTGCTTCCCTGTAAGTAGGGAAGCTCAGTTATAGTCACAGTAGTTCCACAAGTGTTTCCTCAGTGTGTTTATATTTCCTTAGAAAGTGTATTTGTTGGCAGAAACTTGCATTACACTGCCGTTTCTCATTTCACCAAACATATGTAGAAGGACAGTGCTAGCAGAAATGACACATTCTCAACGTTTTTTAACTCAGGGGACAAGTTGCACACTTCTGAAACGCATTTGAACAACTTTGTCAGAAATGAGTTTTTTTTTCCTAAAAAGGCTTGCATTAGAACGCGCTATTTTTGCCAATCTGCGCAGTAGTGCATATTCTGCATAGAAAACTGCGTTTGATGAAATCAGCATTTCTCTTGCCTCCATGTGAGTAGGGAAGCTCAGTTTTAGTCACAGAAGCTCCCACATGTGTTTCTTCACTGTGTTCACATTTCCTTAGAAACAGTGTATTTGCTGGCAGAAACTTGCGTTATACTGACGTTTCTTTTTTCAGCAAACACATGTGTAGAAGGACAGTGCTAGTAGAAATGACACATTCTCGACGTTTTCTAACTCAGGGAACAAGTTGCACAATTCAGAGAGGCATTTCAGCAAATTTGTCAGAAATGAGATTTTTGCCAAAAGGGACTTGCAATAGAACACACTAGTTTTGCTTATCTGTACAGTAGTCCAGATTCTGTGTAGGTAACTGTGTTTGATGAAATCAGCATTTCTCTTTCTTGCCTGTGAGGAGGCAAGCTCAGTTTTAGTCACTGTAGCTCCCACAAGTGTTTCCTCAGTGTTTTCACATTTCCTTAGAAACAGTGTACTTGCTGGCAGAAAAATGCATTACGGTGCCATTTTGCCCTTCAGCAAAAATATGTGTAGAAGTACAGTGCTAGCAGAAATGACAAATTGTCAACGTTTTCTAACTCAGGGAACAAGTTGCACACTTCTGAGAGGCATTTGAGCAACTTTGTCAGAAATGAGTTTTTTGCCTAAAGAGACTTGCATTAGAATGCACTAGTTTTGCCAATCTGTGCAGTAGTACAGATTCTGCGTAGGTAACTCTGTTTGATGAAATCAGCATTTCTCTTGCTTCGCTGTGTGTAGGGAAGCTCAATTATAGTCACAGTAGCTTCCACAAGTGTTTCCTCAGTGTGTTCATATTTCCTTAGAAAGTGTATTTGCTGGCGGAAACTTGCATTACACTGCTGTTTCTCGTTTCACCAAACATGTGTAGAAGGACAGTGCTAGCAGAAATGACACTTTATCGATGTTTTTTAACACAGGGAACAAGTTGCACGCTTCTGAGATGCATTTTAGCAACTTTGTCAGAAATGAGTTTTTTTTCCTTAAAAGACTTGCATTAGAACGCGCTATTTTGCCAATCTGCGCAGTAGTACATATTCTGCATAGAAAACTGCGTTTGATGAAATCAGCATTTCTCTTGCTTCCGTGTGAGTAGGGAAGCTCAATTATAGTCACACAAGCTCCCACAAGTGTTTCTTTTCTGTGTTCACATTTCCTCAGAAACAGTGTATTTGCTGGCAGAAACTTTTGTTACACTGCCGTTTCTCCTTTCAGCAAACACATGTGTAGATCCGCATTGCTAGCAGAAATGACAATTTCTCGACGTTTTCTAACTCAGGGAACAAGTTTCACACTTCTGAGAGACATTTGAGCAACTTGGATAGAAATGATTTTTTTTTTTGCCAAAAGAGACATGCACTAGAAGGCTCTAGTTTTGCTAATCTGCGCAGTAGTACAGATTCTGAGTTGGTAACTCTGTTTGAGGAAATCAGCATTTCTCTTGCTTTCCTGTGAGTAGGGAAGCTCAGTTTTAGTCACAGTAGCTCCCACAAGTGTCTCCTCCGTGCTCACATTTCCTTAGAAACAGTGTATTAGCTAGCAGACACTGGCGTTACACTGCTGTTTCTCCTTTCAGCAAACCCATGCGTAGAAGTACAGTGCTAGCAGAAATGAAACTTTTTCGAGGTTTTCTATCTCAGGGAACAAGTTTCACACTTTTGAGAGGCATTTTAGCAACTTTGTCAGAAAAGAGTTTTTTGCCTTAAGCGACTTGCATTAGAATGCACTAGTTTTGCCCATCTACGCAGTAGTACTGATTCTGAGTTGGTAACTGTGTTTGATGAAATCAGCATTTCCCTTGCTTTCCTGTGAGTAGGGAAGCTCAGTTTTAGTCACGGTAGCTTCCACAAGTGTTTCCTCAGTGTGTTCACATTTCCTTAGAAACTGTTTATTGGCTGGCAGAAACTTGCATTACACTGCCGTTTCTCCTTTCAGCAAACACATGTGTAGATCCGCAGTGCTGGCAGAAATGACAATTTCTCGACGTTTTCTAACTCAGGGAACAGGTTGCACACTTCTGAGAGGCATTTGAGCAACTTTGATAGAAATGATTTTTTTTGGCCAAAAGAGACGTGCGTTAGAACGCACTAGTTTTGGTAATCTGCGCAGTAGTACAGATTCTGAGATGGTAACTGTGTTTGATGAAATCAGCATATCTCTTGCTTCCCTTTGAGAAGGGAAGCTCAGTTTTAGTCACAGTAGCTTCCTCAGTGTGTTCACATTTCCTTAGAAACAGTGTATTTGCTAACAAAAACTTGCGTTACACTGCTGTTTCTCCTTTCAGCAAACACATGTGTAGAAGTACAGAGCTAGCAGAAACGACACTTTTTCGAAGTTTTCTAACCCAGGGAACAAGTTTCACACTTCTGAGAGGCATTTGAGCAACTTTGTAAGAAATGAGTTTTTTGCCTTAAGAGACTTGCATTAGAATGCAATAGTTTTGCCTATCTGCGTAGTAGTACAGATTCTGAGTTGGTAACTGTTTGATGAATTCTGCATTTCTCTTGCTTCCCTTTGAGTAGGGAAGCTCAGTTTAATCACGGTAGCTACCACAAATATTTCGTCACTGTGTTCACATTTCCTTAGAAACAGTGTATTTCCTGGAAGAAACTTGCTTTACACTGCTGTTTCCCCTTTCAGCAAATACATGTGTAGAAGTACAGTGCTAGCAGAAACCACACTTTCTCAACGTTCTCTAACTCAGGGAAGAAATTGCACACCTCTGAGATGCATTGGGCAACTTTGCCAGAAATGAGTTTTTTGCCTAAAGAGACTTACATTACGACCCACGAGTTTTGCGTATCTGCGCTGTAGTACATATTCTGAGTAGGTAACTGTGTTTGATGAATACCGCATTTCCCTTGCTTCCCTGTGAGTAGGGAAGCTCAGTTTTAGTCACAGTAGCTTCCACAAGTGTTTCCTCAGTGTGTTCATATTTCCTTAGAAAGTGTATTTGCTGGCAGAAACTTGCATTACACTGCCGTTTCTCATTTCACCAAACATGTGTAGAAGGACAGTGCTAGCAGAATTGACACTTTATCGACGTTTTTTAACCCAGGGGACAAGTTGCACACTTCTGATAGGCATTTTAGCAACTTTGTCAGAAATGAGTTTATTGCCTAAAGAGACTTGCATTAGAACGCAATGGTTTTGCCAGTTTGTGCCGTAGTACTGATTCTGAGTAGGTAACTGTGTTTGATGAAATCAGCATTTCTCTTGCTTCCCTGTGAGTAGGGAAGCTCAGTTTTAGTCACAGTAGCTTCCACAAGTGTTTCCTCAGTGTGTTCATATTTCCTTAGAAAGTGTATTTGATGGCAGAGACTTGCATTACACTGCCATTTCTCGTTTCACCAAACATGTGTAGAACGACAGTGCTAGCAGAAATGACACTTTATCGACGTTTTTTAACTCAGGGAACAATCGCACACTTCGGAGACACATTTGAGCAACTTTGTCAGAAATGAGGTTTTTTTTCCTAAAAAGACATGCATTAGAACGTGCTAGTTTTGCCAGTCTGCGCAGTAGTACATATTCTGCATAGAAAACTGCGTTTGATGAAATCAGCATTTCTCTTGCTTCCATGTGAGTAGGGAAGCTCAATTTTAGTCACAGAAACTCCCACAAGTGTTCCTTCACAGTGTTCACATTTCCTTAGAAACAGTTTATTGGCTGGCAGAAACTTGCATTACACTGCAGGTTCTCCTTTCAGCAAACACATGTGTAGATCCATAGTGCTGGCAGAAATGACTATTTCTCGATGTTTTCTAACTCAGGGAACAAGTTGCACACTTCTGAGAAGCATTTGAGCAACTTTGATGGAAATGATTTTTTTGGCCAAAAGAGACGTGCGTAAGAACGCACTAGTTTTAGTAATCTGCGCAGTAGTACAGATTCTGAGATGGTAATGTGTTTGATGAAATCAGCATTTCTCTTGCTTCCTTCTGAGTAGGGAAGCTCAGTTTTAGTCACAGTAGCTTCCACAAGTGTTTCCTCAGTGTGTTCATATTTCCTTAGAAAATGTATTTGCTGGCAGAGACTTGCATTACACTGCCGTTTCTCCTTTCACCAAACATGTGTAGAAGGACAGTGCTAGCAGAAATTACAATTTATCGACGTTTTTTAACTCAGGGAACAATAGCACACTTCTGAGACCCATTTGAGCAACTTTGTCAGAAATGAGTTTTTTTTTCTTAAAAAGACTTGCATTAGAACGTGCTAGTTTTGCCAATCTGCGCAGTAGTACATATTCTGCATAGAAAACTGCGTTTGATGAAATCAGCATTTCTCTTGCTTCCATGTGAGTAGGGAAGCTCAATTTTAGTCACAGAAGCTCCCACAAGTGTTCCTTCACAGTGTTCACATTTCCTTAGAAACAGTTTATTGGCTGGCAGAAACTTGCATTACACTGCAGGTTCTCCTTTCAGCAAACACATGTGTAGATCCATAGTGCTGGCAGAAATGACTATTTCTCGATGTTTTCTAACTCAGGGAACAAGTTGCACACTTCTGAGAAGCATTTGAGCAACTTTGATGGAAATAATTTTTTTTGGCCAAAAGAGACGTGCGTAAGAACGCACTAGTTTTAGTAATCTGCGCAGTAGTACAGATTCTGAGATGGTAATTGTGTTTGATGAAATCAGCATTTCTCTTGCTTCCCTCTGAGTAGAGAAGCTCAGTTTTAGTCACAGTTCCTTCCACAAGTGTTTCCTCAGTGTGTTCATATTTCCTTAGAAAGTGTATTTGCTGGCAGAAACTTGCATTACACTGTCTTTTCTCATTTCAGCAAACATGTGTAGAAGGACAGTGCTAGCAGAAATGACACTTTATCGATGTTTTTTAACTCAGGGAACAAGTTGCACACTTCTGAGATGCATTTGAGCAACTTTGTCAGAAATGAGTTTTTTTTTTCCTTAAAAAACTTGCATTAGAACGCGCTAGTTTTGCCAATCTGCGCAGTAGTACATATTCTGCATAGAAAACTGCGTTTGATGAAATCAGCATTTCTCTTGCTTCCATGTGAGTAGGGAAGCTCAATTTTAGTCACAGAAACTCCCACAAGTGTTTCTTCACTGTGTTCACATTTCCTTAGAAACAGTGTATTTGCTGGCAGAAACTTGCGTTACACTGCCGTTTCTTTTTTCAGCAAACACATGTGTAGAAGGACAGTGCTAGCAGAAATGACACATTCTCGACGTTTTCTAACTCAGGGAACAAGTTGCACAATTCAGAGAGGCATTTCAGCAAATTTGTCAGAAATGAGTTTTTTGCCAAAAGGGACTTGCAATAGAACACACTAGTTTTGCTAATCTGTGCAGTAGACCAGATTCTGAGTAGGTAACTGTGTTTGATGAAATCAGCATTTTTCTTTCTTTCCTGTGAGGAGGCAAGCTCAGTTTTAGTCATTGTAGCTCCCACAAGTGTTTCCTCAGTGTGTTCACATTTCCTTAGAAACAGTGTACTTGCTGGCAGAAAAATGCATTACGGTGCCATTTTGCCCTTCAGCAAAAGTATGTGTAGAAGTACAGTGCTAGCAGAAATGACAAATTGTCAACGTTTTCTAACTCAGGGAACAAGTTGCACACTTCTGAGAGGCATTTGAGCAACTTTGTCAGAAATGAGTTTTTTGCCTAAAGAGACTTGCATTAGAATGCACTAGTTTTGCCTATCTGTGCAGTAGTACAGATTCTGAGTAGGTAACTGTGTTTGATGAAATCAGCATTTCTCTTGCTTCCCTGTGAGTAGGGAAGCTCAGTTTTAGTCACAGTACCTTCCACAAGTATTTCCTCAGTGTGTTCATATTTCCTTGGAAAGTGTATTTGCTGGCAGGAACTTGCATTACACTGCCGTTTCTCGTTTCACCAAACATATGTAGAAGGACAGTGCTAGCAGAAATGACACATTCTCGACGTTTTTTAACTCAGGGAACAAGTTGCACACTTCTGAAACACATTTGAGCAACTTTGTCAGAAATGAGTTTTTTGCCTAAAGAGACTTGCAATAGAACACACTAGTTTTGATAATCTGAACATTAGTACAGATTCTGAGTTTGTGACTGGGTTTGAGGAAATCAGCATTTCTCTTGCTTCCCTGTGAGTAGGGAAGCTCAGTTTTAGTCACAATAGGTCCCACAAGTGTCTCCTCAGTGTGTTCACATTTCCTTAGAAACAGTATATTTGCTAACAGAAACTTGCTTTACACTGCTGTTTCTCCTTTCAGCAAACACATGTGTAGAAGTACAGAGCTGGCAGAAACGACACTTTTTCAAAGTTTTCTAACTCAGGGATCAAGTTTCACACTTCTGAGAGGCATTTGAACAACTGTGTCAGAAATGAGTTTTTTGCCTTAAGCGACTTACATTAGAATGCACTAGTTTTGCCTATCTGCGCAGTAGTACAGATTCTGAGTTGGTAGCTGTGTTTGATGAAATTAGCATTTCTCTTGCTTCCTTGTGATTAGGGAAGCTCAGTTTTAGTCACGGTAGCTACCACAAGTGTTTGCTCAGTGTGTTCACCTTTCCTTAGAAAGAGTGTGTTTGCTGGCAGAAACTTTTGTTACACTGCCGTTTCTCCTTTCAGCAAACACATGTGTAGATCCGCATTGCTAGCAGAAATGACAATTTCTCGACGTTTTCTAACACAGAGAACAAGTTTCACACTTCTGAGAGTCATTTGAGCAACTTGGATAGAAATGATTTTTTTTTTTTTTTTTGCCAACAGAGACATGCGTTATAAGGCTCTAGTTTTGCTAATCTGCGCAGTAGTACAGATTCTGAGTTGGTAACTCTGTTTGAGGAAATCAGCATTTCTCTTGCTTTCCTGTGAGTAGGGAAGCTCAGTTTTAGTCACAGTAGCTCCCACAAGTGTCTCCTCCGTGCTCACATTTCCTTAGAAACAGTGTATTAGCTAGCAGACACTGGCGTTACACTGCTGTTTCTCCTTTCAGCAAACACATGCGTAGAAGTACAGTGCTAGGAGAAATGAAACTTTTTCGAAGTTTTCTAACTCAGGGAACAAGTTTCACACTTCTGAGAGGCATTTTAGCAACTTTGTCAGAAAAGAGTTTTTTTGCCTCAAGCGACTTGCATTAGAATGCACTAGTTTGCCCATCTACGCAGTAGTACTGATTCTGAGTTAGTAAATGTGTTTGTTGAAATCAGCATTTCCCTTGCTTTCCTGTGAGTAGGGAAGCTCAGTTTTCGTCACGGTAGCTTCCATAAGTGTTTCCTCAGTGTGTTCACATTTCCTTAGAAACAGTATATTGGCTGGCAGAAACTTGCATTACACTTCCGTTTCTCCTTTCAGCAAACACATCTGTAGATCCGCATTACTGGCAGAAATGACAATTTCTCGATGTTTTCTAACTCAGGGAACAGGTTGCACACTTCTGAGAGGCATTTGAGCAAGTTTGATGGAAATGATTTTTTTGGCCAAAAGAGCCGTGCTTTAGAACGCACTAGTTTTGGTAATCTGCGCAGTAGTACAGATTCTGAGTTGGTAACTCTGTTTGAGGAAATCAGCATTTCTCTTGCTTCCCTGTGAGTAGGGAAGCTCAGTTTTATTCACAGTAGGTCCCACAAGTGTCTCCTCAGTGTGTTCACATTTCCTTAGAAACAGTGTATTTGCTAAGAGAAACTTGCGTTACACTGCTGTTTTTCCTTTCAGCAAACACATGTGTAGAAGTACAGAGCTAGCAGAAACGACACTTTTTCGAAGTTTTCTAACTCAGGGAACAAGTTTCACACTTCTGAGAGGCATTTGAACAACTTTGTCAGAGATGAATTTTTTGCCTTAAGCGACTTGCATTAGAATGCACTTGTTTGCCTATCTGCGCAGTAGTGCAGATTCTGAGTTGGTAACTGTGTTTGATGAAATCAGCATTTCTCTTGCTTCCTTGTGATTAGGGAAGCTCAGTTTTAGTCATGGTAGCTACCACAAGTGTTTGCTCAGTGTGTTCACCTTTCCTTAGAAAGAGTGTGTTTGCTGGCAGAAACTTTTGTTACACTGCCGTTTCACACTTCTGAGAGACATTTGAGCAACTTGGATAGAAATGATTTTTTTTTTTTTTTTTGCCAAAAGAGACGTGCGTTAGAAGGCTCTAGTTTTGCTAATCTGCGCAGTAGTACAGATTCTGAGTTGGTAACTCTGTTTGAGGAAATCAGCATTTCTCTTGCTTCCCTGTGAGTAGGGAAGCTCAGTTTTAGTCACAATAGGTCCCACAAGTGTTTCCTCAGTGTGTTCACATTTCCTTAGAAACAGTGTATTTGCTAAGAGAAACTTGCGTTACACTGCTGTTTCTCCTTTCAGCAAACACATGTGTAGAAGTACAGTGCTAGCAGAAACGAAACTTTTTCGAGGTTTTCTATCTCAGGGAACAAGTTTCACACTTTTGAGAGGCATTTTAGCAACTTTGTCAGAAAAGAGTTTTTTGCCTCAAGAGACTTGCCTTAGAATGCACTAGTTTTGCCCATCTACGCAGTAGTACTGATTCTGAGTTGGTAACTGTGTTTGATGAAATCAGCATTTCCCTTGCTTTCCTGTGAGTAGGGAAGCTCAGTTTTAGTCACAGTAGCTTCCACAAGTGTTTCCTCAGTGTGTTCACATTTCCTTAGAAACAGTATATTGGCTGGCAGAAACTTTTGTTACACTGCCGTTTCTCCTTTCAGCAAACACATGTGTAGATCCGCAGTGCTGGCAGAAATGACAATTTCTCGACGTTTTCTAAGTCAGGGAACAGGTTGCACACTTCTGAGAGGCATTTGAGCAACTTTGATAGAAATGATTTTTTTGGCCAAAAGAGACGTGCGTTAGAACGCACTAGTTTTGGTAATCTGCGCAGTAGTACAGATTCTGAGTTGGTAACTCTGTTTGAGGAAATCAGCATTTCTCTTGCTTCCCTGTGAGTAGGGAAGCTCAGTTTTAGTCACAGTAGCTCCCACAAGTGTCTCCTCAGTGCTCACATTTCCTTAGAACCAGTGTATTAGCTAGCAGACACTGGCATTACACTGCTGTTTCTAGTTTCAGCAAATACATGTGTAGATGTACAGTGCTAGCAGAAACCACACTTTCTCAACGTTTTCTAACTCAGAGAAGAAATTGCACCCCTCTGATATGCATTTGGGCAACTTTGCCAGAAATCAGTTTTTTGCCTAAAGAGACTTGCATTACAACCCACTAGTTTTGCTTGTCTGCACAGTAGTACAGACTCTGAGTATGTAATTGTGTTTTATGAAATCAGCATTTCTCTTGCTTCCCTGTGAGTAGGGAAGCTCAGTTTTAGTCACAGTAGCTCCCACAAGTGTTTCCTCATTGTGCTCAGTTTTCCTTAGAATCAGTGTATTTGCTGGCAGTAAAATGCGTTACTGTTCCGTTTTGCCCTTCGGCAAAGACACGTGTAGAAGTACAGTGCTTGTAGAAACCACACTCTCTGGATGTTTTTTAACGCAGGGAACAAGTTGCACACTTCTGAGATGCATTTGGGGAACATTTTCAGAAATGATTCTTTTGCTTAAAGAGACTTGCATTAGAACCTAGTTTTGCCAATCTCCGAAGTAGTACAGATTCTGCATAGGTAACTGTGTTTGATGAAATCAGCATTTCTCTTTCTTCCCTGTGAGTAGGGAAGCTCTGTTTTAGTAGCAATTGCTCCCGCAAGTGTTTCCTCAGTGTCTTCACATTTCTTTAGAAACAGTGTATTTGCTTTCCGAAACACGTGTTACTGTGACGTTTCTCCCTTCAGCAAACACATATGTAGAAGTACAGTGCTAGCAGAAATTACACTTTCTCGACATTTTCTAACTCAGGGAACAAGTTGCACACTTCTGAGATGCATTTGGGCAGTTTTTTCCGAAATAAGTTTTTTACTTAAGAGATTTGCATTAGAATGCATTAGTTTTGCCTATATGCACAATAGAACAGATTCTGAGTAGGTAACTGTCTTTGATGAAATCAACATTTCTCTTGCTTCCCTGTGAGTAGGGAAGCTCAGTTTTAGTCACAATAGTACCCACAAGTTTTTCCTCAGTGTCTTCACATTTCCTTAGAAACAGTGTATTTGCTTGCCGAAACACGTGTTACTGTGCCGTTTCTCCCTTCAGCAAACACATGTGTAGAAGTACAGTGCTAGCAGAAACGACACTTTCTCAACGTTTTCTAACTCAGGGAACAAGTTGCACACTTATAGGATGCATTTTGGCAACTTTTTCAGAAATGAGCTTTTTGCCTTATGAGACTTGCGTTAGAACGCATTGGTTTTGACTGTATGCACAGTAGTCCAGATTCTGAGTAGGTAACTGTGTTTGCTGAATTCAGCATTTCTCTTTCTTTCGTGTGAGTAGGGAAGCTCAGTTTTAGTCACAGTAGCTCCCACACGTGTTTCCTCAGTGTCTTCACATTTATTAAGAAACAGTGTATTTGCTTGCTGAAACACGTGTTACTGTGCCGTTTCTCCCTTCTGTGTAGAAGTACAGTGCTAGCAAAAACAACACCTTCTTGACGTTATCTAACTCAGGGAACAAGTTGCACACTTTGAGGTGCATTTGGGCAACTTTGTCAGAAATGAGTTTTTTGCCTAAAGAGTCTTGCATTACAACCCACTAGTTCTGAGTATCTGCGCAGTAGTACAAATTCTGAGTAGGTAACTGTGTTTGATGAAATCAACATTGCTCTCACTTCCCCGTGAGTAGGGAAGCTCAGTTTTATTCACAGTAGCTCCCACAAGTGTTTCCTCAGTGTGTTCACTTTTCCTTAGAAACAATGTATTTGCTGGCAATAAAATGCGTTACTGTTCTGTTTCGCCCTTCGGCAAACACATGCGTAGAAGTACAGTGCTAGCAGAAACCAAAATTTCTTGACGTTTTTTAACTCAGGGAAAAAGTTGCACACTTCTGAAATGCATTTCGGGAACATTTTCAGAAATGATTCTTTCGCCTAATGAGACTTGCATTAGAACCCACTAGTTTTGCCTATCTGCGAAGTAATACAGATTCTGCGTAGGGAACTGTTTTTGATGAAATCTGCATTTCTCTTTCTTCCCTGTGAGTAGGGAAGCTCAGTTTTAGTCATAATAGCTCCCACTGGTGTTTCCTCAGTGTTATCCCACTTCGTTAGAAGCATGTATTTGCTGACAGAAAAATGCCTTACTTTGCAGTTTTGCCCTTCAGCAAACACATGCATAGAAGTACAGTGCTAGCAGAAACGACACTATCTCGACGTTTTCTAACTCAGGGAATAAGTTGCACACTTCTGAGATGTATTTGGGCAACTTTGTCAGAAATGATTTTTTCGCCTAAAGAGACTTGCATTAGAATGCACTAGTTTTGCCTATCTGTGCAGTAGTACAGATTCTGAGTAGGTAACTGTGTTTGATGAAATAAGCATTTCTCTTGCTTCCCTGTGAGTACGGAAGCTCAGTTTTAGTCACAGTAGCTCCCACAAGTGTTTCCTCAGTGTGTTCACATTTCCTTAGAAACAGTGTATTTGCTGGCAGTAAAATGCGTTACTGTTCCATTTCGCCCTTCAGCAAACACATGTGTAGAAGTACAGTGCTAGCTGAAACGACACTTTTTCAATGTTTTTTAACTCAGAGAAAAAGTTGCACACTTCTGAGATGCAGCCACTTTTTCAGAAATGATTTTTTTTACCTGAAGGGACTTGTATTAGAACCCACTAGTTTTGCCTACCTGCGCAGTAGTACTGATTCTGTGTAGGTAACTGTGTTTGATGAAACCCTAGGGTTAGGGTTAGGAATAGGGCTAGGGTTAGTGTTAGGGTTAGGGTTAGGGCTAAGGCTAGTGTTAGGGTTAGGTTTAGGGTTAGGGATAGGGTTAGGGTTAGGGTTAGGGTTTGTGTGAGGGCAATTTTTAGAGTTGGGTTTAAGGTTAGGATTAGGGTTTGTGTTAGTTTTAGTGTTAGGGTTAAGTTTAGGGTTAGGATCAGGGTTAGGGTTAATTTTAGTCATAGGGTTAGGGTCAGGGACAGAGTCAGGGTCCGGAACAGGGTCAGGGTCAGGGTAAGGGTCAGGGTCAGTGTCAGGGTAACTGTTAGGGTTAGGGCTAGGGCTAGGGTTAAGTTCAGGGGTAGGGTAAGCGCTCGGGTTAGGGTTAGGATTAGGGTTAGGGCTAGGGCTCGGCCTAGGTTTAGGGTTATGTTTAGGGCTAGGGCTCGGCCTAGGGTTAGGGTTATGTTTAGGGCTAGGGCTAGTGTTAGGGTTAGGGCTAGGGTTAGGGTTACACTTAGGGTTAGGGTTAGGAATAGGGTTAGAGTTAGGGTTAGTGTTAGGGTAAGGGTTAGGGCTAGGATTAGGGTTATGTTTAGGGTTAGGGTTAGGGTTAGGTTTAGGGCTAAGGTTAGACTTAGGGTTAGGTTTAGGGTTAGAGCTAAGGTTAGGGTTAGGGTTAGGGCTAGGGCTAGGTTTAGGGTTAGGGTTATGGTTAGGGTTAAGTTTAGGGTTAGGGCTAGGGCTATGGTTATGGTTAGGTTTAGGTTTATGGTTAGGGTTAGGGTAGGATTACGTTAGGGTTAGGGTTAGGTTAGTGTTAGGGTTAGTGTTAGTGCTAGGGTTACGGTTAGGGCTAGGGTTAGGGTTAGGGTTAGGGCTAGGGTTAAGGTTAGGGTTCGGGTTAGGGCTACTGTTACAGTTAGGGTTACGGTTAGGGATAGGGTTATAGGTAGGGTTAGTGCTAAGGTTAGGGCTAGTGTTAGTGTTAGGGTAAGGATTAGGGTTAGGGTTAGGGCTAGGTTTAGGTTTAGGGTTATGGTTATGTTTAGTGCTAGGGTTAGGGTTAGGTTTTTGGTTAGGGTTAGGTTTAGTGTTAGGGTTAGGCTGAGATTTAAGGTTAGGGTTAGGGCTATGGTTAGGGTCAAGGTTAGGGTTAGGGTTAGTTTTAAGGTTAGGGTTAGGTTTA
Organism: Acomys russatus; assembly: GCF_903995435.1. Lineage (NCBI taxonomy): Eukaryota > Metazoa > Chordata > Mammalia > Rodentia > Muridae > Acomys > Acomys russatus. Next base: position 15,046 of record NW_026131759.1, on the reverse strand, counting down.
GGGTTAGGGTTAGGGTTAGGATTAGGGTTAGGGTTAGGGTTAGGACTAGGGCTAGGGCTCAGTGTTAGGGTTAGGGTTAGGTTTAGGGTTAGGGCTAGGGCTAGGGTTAGGGTTACGGTTAGGGTTAGGTCTAGGGTTAGTGTTAGGATTAGGATTAGGGCTAGGGCTAAGATTAGGGTTAGGGTTTGGGTTAGGGCTAGGGGTAGGGTTAGGGTTAGGGTTTGGGGTTAGGGCTAGGGCTAGGCTTAGAGTTAGGGTTAGGCTTATGCTTAGTTTTAGGATTAGGTTAGGGTTAGCGTTAGCGATAGTGCGAGGTTGAGGGTTAGGGTTACGGTTAGGGTTATGGTTAGGTTAGGGTTAGGGTCAGGGCTAGGGTTAGGTTTAAGGTTAGGGTTATGTCTTAGGCTAGGGTTAGGGTTAGGGCTAGGTTTAGGGTTAGGGTTATGGTTAGGGTTAGGGTTTGGTTAGGGTTAGGTTAGGGTTAGGGTTAGGGTTAGGGTTAGGGTTAGGGTTAGTGTTAGGGTTGGGTTAGGTTTAGGGTTAGGTTTAGGGTTAAGACTAGGGCTAGGGCTCAGTGTTAGCGTTAGTGGTAGGGTTAGGGTTAGGATTACGGTTAGGTCTAGCGTTAGGTTTAGGACTAAGACTACGGATCAGTGATAGGGTTATGGTTAGGGTTAGGTTTAGGGCTAGGGCTAGGTTTAGGGTTACAGTTAGGGTTAGGGCTAGGGTTAGGGTTAGGATTAGGGTTAGGGCTAGGGCTAGGTTTAGGTTTATGGTTAGGGTTAGGGTTAGGGTTAGGGATAGGGCTAGGGTTAGGTTCAGGGTTAGGGTTAGGGTTAGGGCTAGGGCTAGGGTTAGGGTTAGGGTTAAGCTTTGGTTTAAGTTTAGGGTTAGGTTTAGTGTAGTGTTAGGGCTAGGGTTAGGGTTAGGGCTAGGGTTTGGGTTAAGGTTAGGGCTAGGGCTAGGGTTAGGTTAGGGCTAGGTTTAGGTTAGGGTCAGGGCTAATGTTAGGGTTAGGGTTTGGTTAGGGTTAAGGTTAAGGTTGGAGTTAGGGTTAGGGTTAGTGTTAGTGTTGGGTTAGGTTTAGGGTCAGGATTAGGGTTAGGGTTAGGCTTAGAACTAGGGCTAGGGGTCAGTATTAGGGTTATGATTAGGGTTAGGCTTATGGTTAGGGTTAAGACTAGGGCTAAGGCTAGAGTTAGGTTAGAGCTAGGTGTAGGGTTAGATTCATTGTTAGGGTTAGGATTAGGGCTAGGGCTAGGGTTAAGGTTAGGGTTAGGCTTAGCCTTAGGGGTAGGGTTAGGGTAAGGGTGAGGTTTAAGGTTAGGGTTAGGCTTAGGGATAGGTTTAGGGCTAGTGTTAAGATTAGGGTGAGGTTTAAGGTTAGGTTTAGTTCTAGGGTTAGGGTTAGGGTTATTGTTATGGTTATGGTTAGGGCTAGCGTTAGGTTTAGGGTTAGGGTTAGGACTAGGGATAAGGGTTAGTGTTAGGGTTAGTGTTAGGGTTGGGTTAGGTTTAGGGTTAGCATTAGGGTTAGGGTTATGGCTAGGGTTAGGGTTAGGGTTAGGTTTAGGGCTTGGGCTAGGGTTAGGTTAGGGTTTGGGTTAGAGTTAGGGTTAGGAAGAAGGATCGGGCTCAGTGTTAGGCTTAGGGTTAGTGTTATGTTTAGGTCTAGGGTTAAGGTTAGGGTTAGGATTAGTGTTAGTGCTAGGGTTAGGGTTAGTGTTATGGTTAGGTTTAGGTTTAGGGTTAGGGTTAGGGCTAGGACTAGGGCTAGGGCTCAGTGTTAGGGTTATGGTTAGTTTTGTGTTAGTGTTAGGGCTAGGACTAGGGTTAGAGTTATGTTTAGGATTAGGTCTAGGGTTATTCTTAGGATTAGGGTTAGGGCTAAGGCTATGGTTAGGGTTGGGGTTAGGGCAAGCTTTAGGGTTAAGGTTTGGGTTAGTGTTAGGGTTAGGGGTAGGGTTAGGGTTAGGGCTAGGGCTATGGAGGGTTAGGGGTAGGGTTAGGGCTAGGGTTAAGGTTAGGTTAGGTTTAGCGTTAGGGTTTGGGTTAGGGTTAGGTTAGGGTTAGGATTAGGGTTAAAGGTAGGGTTAGGGTTAGGATTAGGGCTAGGGTTAGGGTTAGGGGTAGGTTTAGAGTTAGGGTTAGGGATTGGTTAAGTTTAGGTTAGGGTTAGGGTTTGGGTTAGCGTTAGGGTTTGGTTATGTTTAGGGTTAGGATAAAGGTTAGGCTTAGGCTTAGGACTAGTGCTAGGGCTCAGTGTTAGGGTTAGGATTAGGGTTAGGGTTAGGGCTAGGCCTAGGGCTAGGGTTAGGGTTACGGTTACGGTTAGGGTTAGGGCTAGGGTTAGGGTTAATGTTAGTTCTAGGGCAAGTGTTAGGGTTAGGGTATGATTTTGGTTAGCTTTAGGGTTATGAAGAATGCTTGGGCTCAGTGTTAGGGTTAGGTTTAGTGTTAGGTTAGGGGTAGGGTTAGAGTTAGGGTTAGGGCTAGGTTTAGGGTTAGTGTTAGGATTAGGGTTAGGTTTAGGGTTAGTGTTAGGGCTAGTGTTAGGGTTAGGGTTAGGTTTAGGTTTAGGGTTAGGGCTAGTGTTAGGGTTAAGGTTAGGGTTAGGTTTAGGGTTACGGTTAGTGTTAGGGTTAGGTTTATGGCTGGGCCAGGGTTTGAGTTAGGGTTAGGGTTAGGGTAAGGGTTAGGGTTAGGTTAGGGTAAGGGTAAGGGTTAGGGTTAGGGTTAGGACTAGGGCTAGGGTTAGGTTTAGGGCTAGGGCTAGGACTAGGGTTAGGGTTAGTGTTAAAGTTAGCATTAGTGTCAGATCAGGGTCAGGGTCAGGGATAGGGTGAGGGTTAGGTTTAGCGTTATTGTTAAGGTCATGGTCAGGGTCAGGTTCAGGGTCCGGGTCCAGGTCAGGGTCAGGGTCAGGGTCAGTGTCAGGGTCATGGTCAGGGTTAGGGATAGTGTTAGCGTTAGGGGTAGGATTAGGGCTAGGGCTCAGTGTTCGGGTTAGGGTTAGTATTAGGTTTAGGCCTAGGCATATGGTTAGGGTTAGGGCTAGGGTTAGGATTAGGTTTAGGGTTAGGGCTAAGGCTAGGGTTAGGTTAGGTTTAGGGTTAGGGTTAGGTTGGGGTTAGGGGAAGGGTTAGTGTTAGGGTTAGTGTTAGGGTTAGGTTTAGGGTTAGGGTTAGGGTTAGGGTTAGGGTTAGGGTTAGGGTTAGGGTTAGGATTAGGGTTAGGGTTAGGGTTAGGGTTAGGGCTAGGGCTAGGGTTAGGATTAGGGTTAGGGTTAGGGTTAGGGTTAGGGCTAGGGTTAGTGTTAGGGTTAGGGTTAGGGTTAGGGTTAGGTTTAGGGTTAGGGCTAGGGCTAGGGTTAGGGTTAGGTTTAGGGTTAGAGTTGGGGTTAGGTTTAGGGTTAGGGTCAGGGTTAGGGTTAGGTTAGGTTTTGGGTTATGTTTAGGGTGAGGTTAGGAATAGGGTTAGGGATAGGGTTAGGTTAGGGTTACGTTTATTGTTATGGTTATGGTTATGGTTAGGGCTAGGGTTAGGGTTAGGGTTAGGCTACGGTTAGGTTTAGGGTTAGGGGCTAGGCTTAGGGCTAGGTTTAGGGTTAGGGTTAGGTCTACGGTGACAGTTAAAGTTATGGTTAGAGCTAGGGTTAGGTTAGGGTTAGGGTTAGGGTTAGGGCTACTATTATTGTTAGGGTTACGGTTAGGGATAGGGTTAGGGTTAGTGCTAGGTTTAGGGCTAGGGTTAGTGTTAGGGTGAGATTTAGGGTTAGGGTTAGGGCTAGTGTTAGTGTTAGGGTGAGGTTTAGGGTTAGGGTTAGGGCAAGTTTTAGGGTTATGGTTATGTTTAGGGTAGGGCTAGGCTTAGGGTTAGGGGTAGGGTTTGGGTTAGGGTTAGGTTTACTGTTTGGGTTAGGGTTAGGTTTAGGGTTAGGATTAGCACTAGGGTTAGCGTCAGGTATAGGGTTAGGGTTAGGTTTAGGGTTAGCGTTTGGGTTAGGGTTAGGGTTAGGATTAGGTTTATGAGTAGAGTTAGTGTTAGGGTTAGGGTTAGGCCTAGGGCTAGGGTTAGAGTTACGGTTAGGGTTAGGTCTAGGGTTAGTGTTAGGATTAGGGTTAGGGCTAGGGCTAGGGTTAGGGTTAGGTTTTGGGTTAGGGTTAGGTTTAGAGTTAGGGTTAGGTTTAGGGCTAGGGTTAGGGTTAGGGTTTGGGTTAGAGTTAGGGTTAGTGCTAGGGTTATGGTTAGGCTTATGGTTAGGGTTAGGGTTAGGTTTAGGTTAGGGCTAGCGTTAGGGATAGGGTTATGTTGAGGGTTAGTGTTACGATTAGAATTAGGGTTAGGTTAGGTTTAGGGTTAGGGTTAAGGCTTGGGCTAAGAGTAGGGTTAGGGCTAGGTTTAGGGTTAGGGTTAGGGTTAAGTTAGGGTTAGGGTTTGTTTAGGGTTAGGTTAGGGTTAGGGTTATGGTTAGGGTTAGGGTTAGTGTTAGGGTTGGGTTAAGTTTAGGGTTAGGTTTAAGGTTAGGGCTAGGGCTAGGGCTCAGTGTTAGGGTTAGTGTTAGAGTCAGGGTTAGGGCTAGGTTTAGGGTTATGGTTAGGGTTAAAGCTAGGGTTAGGGTTAGTAGTAGGGCTAGTGTTAGGGTTAGGGTTAGGTTTAGATTTAGAGTTAAGGCTATGGTGAGGGTTAGGGTTTGAGTTAGGGTTAGGTTTAGGGTTAGGGTTAGGGCTAGTGTTTGGGTTAGGGTTAGGTTTACGGTTACGGTTAGGGTTAGGTTTAGGGTTAAGGTTAGGGTTAGGGTTAGGGCTAGGGAGAGGTTTAGTATTAGTGTTACCGTTAGGGTTAGTGTTAGGGTTAGGGTAAGTGTTAGGTTTAGGTTTAGTGTATGGGTTAGGGTTAGGGTTACGGTTAGGGCTAGGGTTAGGGGTAGTGTTAGTGTAAGGGTGAGGCTTAGGGTTAGGGTTAGGGCAAGTTTAGGGTTAGGGTTATGGTTATGTTTAGGGTTAGGTTTAGGGTTAGGGTTAGGGTTTGGGTTAGGGTTAGGTTTAGTGTTAGTGTTAGGGTTAGGTTTAGGGTTAGGGTTAGGATTAGGGTTAGGTTTAGTGTTAGGGTTAAGACTAGGGCTAGGTCTCAGTTTTAGGGTTAGGATTTGTGTTAAGGTTAGGGTTAGCGCTAGGGGTAGGTTTAGAGTTACAGTTAGGGTTAGGTCTAGTGTTAGTGTTAGGATTAGGGTTAGGGTAGGTTAGGGTTAGGGTTAGGTTAGTGTTAGCGTTAGGCATGGGGTTAGGTTGAGGGTTAGGGTTACGATTAGGGTTAGGGTTAGGGTTAGGTTAGGGTTAGGGTAGGGTTAGGTTTAGGGTTAGGGTTAGGGCTAGGGTTAAGGTTAGGGTTAGGGTTAGGGTTAGGGTTAGGGTTAGGGTTAGGGTTAGGGCTAGGATTAGGGTTAGGGTTTGGTTTATTGTTAGGTTTAGGGCTAGAGCTAGGTTTAGGATTAGGTGTAGGGTTAGGGTTAGTTCTCGGTCCAGGGCTAGGGTTAGTGTTAGTGTTAGGGTTAGGATAAGAGTTAGGATTAGGGTATGGTTTAGGGTTAGGGTTAGGATAAGGTTTAGGGCTAGGGCTAGGGTTAGGATTAGGGCTAGGGTAGGTCTAGGGTTAGGTTTAGGGATAGAGCTAGGTTTAGGGTTAGGTTTAGAGTTAGGTTAGTGCTAATGTTAGGGTAAGTGTGACAGTCATGGTCTGAGTCAGGGACAGGGTGGGGTTTAGGGTTATGGTGAGTGTTAAGCTAAGGGTCATGGTCAGTTTCAGGGTCCGAGTCTGGGTCAAAGACTGGGTCAGGGTCAGGGTTAGGGTTAGGATCAGTGTTAGTGTTAGGGTTAGGGTTGGAGTTAGGGTTAGAGCTAGGGCTATGGCTAGGGTGAAGGTTAAGATTAGGGCTATTGTTAGGGTTAGGGTTAGGGTTAGCTTTAGGTTTAGGGTAAGGTCTAGGGCTAGGTCCTGGGTTAGGGTTAGGGTGATGCCTCGGGTTAGGGTTAGAGTTAGGGCTAGGGCTAGGGGTAGGGTAAGGTTTAGGGTTAGGGCTAGCGGTAGGGTTCGGGGTAGGTTTAGGTTAGGGGTAGGGTTAGGGTTAGGGTTAGGGTTGGGTTAGGGTTAGGTAGGGCTAAGGTTAGGGTTAGGGCTACGGCTAGGTTTAGGGTTATGGTGAGGGTCATGGTTAGGGTTAGGCTTCGGTTATATTTAGGGTTAGGGTTAGGGTTAGCATTAGGGTTAGGGTTAGGGTTAAGGTTAGGGTTAAGGTTAGTATAAGAGTTAGGGCTAGGGGTAGATTTAGGGTTAGGGTAAGGGTTAGGGTAGGTCAGTTTCAGGATAGGTTTAGGGTTAGTGTTAGGGTTAGGGATAGGGTTGGGTTAGGGTTAGGTTACAGTTAGGGTTAGTGTTAGTTTAGGGTTATAGTAAGGGTTAGGTTTAGGGTTAGGGTTAGGGCTAGGGCTAGGGTTAAGTTTAGGGTTAGGGTTAGGGCTAGGGTTAGCATTAGGGTTAGGGTTAGGGTTAGGGCTAGGGTTAGGTTTATTCTTATGGTTAGGATTAGGTTTAGGGTTTGAGTTAGGTTAGGGTTAGTGTTAGGGATAGTGTTAAGTTGAGGGTTAGGTTTAAGGTTAGGGTTAGGTTAGGGTTAGGGTTAGGGTTAGGGCTAGGGTTAGTGTTAGTTTTAGTGTTAGGGTTAGGGCTAGGGCTAGGGTTAGGGTTAGGGCTAGTGTTAGGTTTAGGTTTCGGTTTAGGGTTAGTGTTAGGGTTAGGGTTTGGTTAGGGTTATGGTTAGTGTTAGGGTTGTGTTAGGGTTAGGGTTAGGGTTAGGGATAGGCCTAGGGCTAGGACTCACTGTTAGGTTTAGGGTCAGGGTTAGGGTTAGGGTTAGGAACTAGGACTAGGGCTCAGTGTTAGGGTTACAGTTATTGTTAGGGTTAGGGCTACGGCTAGTATTAGGGTTACGGTTATGGTTAGGGTTAGAGCTAGGGTTAGGGTTAGGGTTATTGTTAGGGTTAGGCTAAAGGTATGAGTTAAGTTAGGGTTAGGTTTAGGGATAGGGTTAGGTTGAGTGTTAGGGTTAGGGTTAAGGTTAGAGGTAGTGTTATGGTTAGGGTTAGGTTTAGAGGTAGTGTTATGGTTATGGTTATGGTTAGGGTTAGGATTAGGTTTAGGGTTTGGGACAGGGCTAGAGTTAGGGTTAGGGTTAGGGTTAAGCTAGGGCTAGGGTTAGCGTTAGGTTAGGGCTAGGTTTAGGTTTAGGGTTAGGATTAGGTTATGTTAAGGTTAGGGTTAGGGTTAGGGTTAGGGCTAGGGTTAGGGTTAGGTTTAGGGTTTGCTTAGGCTTAGGTTAGGGTTAGGATTCAGATTAGGGTTAGTGTTAGCGTTGGGTAAGGGTTAGGGTTAAGATTAAGGTAGCGTTAGGGTTAGGAAGAGGCTAGGGCGCTGTGTTAGGGTTATGGTTAGGTTTAGGGTTATGGTTATGGTTAGGGCTAGGGCTAGGCCTAGTGTTAGGGTTATGGTTAGGGTTAAGGCTAGGGTTAGATTTAGGGTTAAGATTAGGGTTAGGGTTAGGACTATGGCTAGGTTTAGGTTTAGAGCTAGGGCTAGGGTTAGGGTTACAGTTAGGGTTAGGGCTAGAGTTAGGGTTAGGATTAGGGTTAGGGCTAGGGCTAGGGTTATGGTTATGGTTAGGGTTAGGGTTAGGGTTAGGCTTAGCGTTAGGGTTAGGTTAGGGTTAGGGTTAGGGATAGAGTTAGGGTTAGAATTAGGGTTAGGTTTAGGGTTAGGGTTAGGTTAGGGTTAGGGTTAGGGCTAGTGTTAGGGTTAGGGTTAGGGTTAGGGTTAGGGCTAGGGCTAGGTTTAGGGTTAGGGTTAGGGCTAGGGTTAGGGTTAGGGTTAGGGTATGAGTTAGGGTTAAGGTTACGGTTAGATTTAGGGTCAGGGTTAGGGCAAGAGTAGGGTTAGGGTTAGGGTAATGGTTAGGTTAGGGATTGGAGTAGGATTAGGGTTAGGGTTAGGGCTAGCGTTAGTGTTAGGTTTAGGTTATGGTTATGGTTAGGTCTAGTGTTAGAGTTAGGGTTATCGTTAGGGCTAGGGTTAGGGCTAGCGTTAGTGTTAGGTTTAGGTTATGGTTATGGTTAGGTCTAGTGTTAGAGTTAGGGTTAGTGTTAGGGTTAGGGCTAGGGTTAGGGTTAGGTTTATGGTTAGGTTTAGGATTAGGGCTAGGGTTAGTGTTAGTGTTAGGGTTAGGTCTAGGGTTAGTGTTAGATTTAGGGTTATAGTTAGCGTTAGGGCTAGGGTTAGGTTTGGGGTTAGGGTAGTGCTAGGGTTGGGTTACGGTCTGGGTTAAAGTTAGGGTTAGTGCTAGGGTTAGGGTTTGGCTTAGGGCTAGGGTTAGGGTAAGGGCTAGTGTTAGGGTTAGGGTTAGGGTTAGGTCTAGCGTTAGGGTTAGGCTTAGGGTAAGGGCTAGGGGTAGAGTTAGGGTTACGGTTAGGGTTAGGGTTAGGGTTAGGGCTAAGGTGAGGGTATGGTTAGGGTTAGGGTCAGGATTAGGGTTAGGCCTAGGGTTAGGGTTAGGGCTAGAGTTAGGGTTAGGTTTAGGTTAGGGTTAGGGCTAGGGTAAGAGTAGAGTTAGGGTTAGTGCTAGGGTTAGGCTTAGGGTTTCGGTTAGAGTTAGGATTAGGGCTAGGGTTAGGGTAAGTGCTAGGGTTAGTGTTGGGTTAGGGTTATGGTTAGCGTTAGGGTTAGGGTTAGAACTAGGGCTAGGGTTAGGTTTGGGGTTAGGTTAGGGCTAGGGTTGGGTTAGGGTTAGGTTAGGGTTAGGGTTAGGGCTAAGGTTAAAGTTAGGGTTAGGGTTAGCTTTAGGGCTAGGGTTAGGGATAAGATTAGGGCTAGGGTAAGGTTAGGGTTAGGGTTAGGGTTTGGTTAAGGTTAGGTTAGGGTTAGGGTTAGGTTAGGGTTAAGGTTAGCCTTAGGGTTAGGATTAGGGTTATGGCTATGGTTAGGGTTAGGGTTAGGGTTAGGGGTACGGTTAAGGTTAGGGTTAGTGTTAGGGTTAGTGCTAGGGTTAGGGTTAGGGTTAGCCTTAGTGTAGGGTTAGAGTTAGGGTTAGGGTTAGGAGTAGGGGTAGGGTTAGGGTTGGGGTTATGGCTAGCATTATGGTTATGGTTAGGGTTAGGGTGAGGGCTAGGGTTAGGGTTAGAGATAAGACTGCTGTGAGGGCTAAGTTTAAGGTTAGGGCTAAGGGTAGAGTTAGGGTTATGGTTAGGGTTAGGGTTAGCATTAGGGTTAGGGTTAGGGCTAAGTTTAGGTTTAGGGTTAGGGTTAGGATTAGGGTCAGTGCTAGGGTTAGGGTAAGAGCTAGAGTTAGGGTTAGGATTAGGTTAGGGTTAGGGCTAGGGTTAGAGTTAGAGTTAAGTTTAGGGCTATGGTTAGGGTTAGGTTTACGGTTAGGGTTCGTATTAGGGCTAGGTTTAGGGTTAGGGTAAGCGCTAGGGTTAGTGTTAAGGTTAGTGTTAGGATTGGGGTTAGTGTTAGGTTTGGTTAGGGTTAGGGTTAGGGCTAGGGTTATGGTTAAGTTTAGGGTTAGGGTTAGGGCTAGCGTTAGGGTTAGGGCTAGGTTAGGGTTAGGGTTAGGGTTAGGGCTAGAGTTAGAGTTAGGGTTACGGTTAGGGTTAGGGTTAGAGTTAGGGTTAGGGCTTGTTTTAGGGTTACATTTAGGTTTAGGTTTAGGGCTAGGGATAGGTTTAGAGTTATTGTTAGGATTAGGGTTAGAGTTAGATTTGGTTAGGGTTAGGGTTATGGTTAGGGCTAGGGTTATGGTTAAGGTTAGGGTTAGGGTTAGGGCTAGCATTAGGGTTAGGGTTAGGGCTAGGGGTAGAGTTAGGGTATGGTTAGGGTTAGGGTTAGGGCTAGGGGTAGAGTTAGGGTTACGGTTAGGGTTAGGGTTAGGGTAGGGCTAAGGTTAGGGTTAGGGTTAGGATTAGGGTTAGAGCTAGGGTTAGGGTTAGGGCTAGATTTAGGGTTAGGTTTACATTAGATTTAGGGCTAGGGTTAGAGTTAGAGTTAGGGTTAGGGCTAGGGTTAGGGTTAGGTTTACGGTTAGGGTTAGGATTAGGGCTAGGGTTAGGGTAAGGACTAGGGTTAGTGTTATGGTTTGGGATATGGTTAGCGTTAGCGATAGGGTTAGGGTTAGGGCTAGGGCTAAGGTTAGGTTTGGGTTTAGGTTAGGGCTAGGGTTGAGTTAGGTTTAGGGTTCGGTTAGGGTTAGGGTTAGGGCTAGGGTTAGAGTCAGGGTTATGTTTAGGTTTAAGGCTAGGGTTAGGGATGGGGTTAGGGCTAGGGTTATAAATAGGGTTAGGGTTAGGGTTTTGTTAAGGTCAGGTTAGGGTTAGGGTTAGGTTAGGGTTACGTTATGGTTAGGGTTAGGGTTAGGTTTAGGACTAGGGTTAGGGTTAGAGTTAGGGCTAAGTTAGGGTTAGGGCCAAAGTTAGGGTTAGGGTTAGTGTTAGGGTTAGGGCTAGGGGTGGGGTTAGGGATAACTTTAGGTTAGTGTTAGGGTTAGGCCTAGGGTTAGGGTTAGGGTTAGGGTTGGGGTTAGAGTTGGGGTTAAGTTTAGGGTTAGGGTTACGGTTAGGGATAGGGTTAGGGTTAGTACTAGGGTAGGGTTAGGGTTAGGGATAGGTAAGGGTTAGGTTAGGGTTATGTATAGGTCTAGTGTTAGAGTTAGGGTTATATTTAGGGTTAGGGCTAGGGTTAGGGTTAAGATTAGGTTAGGGTTAGGAGTAGGGTTAGGGCTAGGGCTAGAGTTAGTGTTAGGTTTAGGTTAGGGTTAGGGTTAGGTCTAGTGTTAGAGTTAGGGTTATTGTTAGGTTTAGGGCTAGGGTTAGGGTTAGGTTTACAGTTAGGGTGAGGATTAGGGTTAGGGTTAGTGTTAGGTTTAGGTCTAGGGTTAGTGTTAGATTTAGGGTTATAGTTAGTGTTAGGGCTAGGGTTAGGTTTGGGGTTAGGGTAGTGCTAAGGTTGGTTTAGGCTCAAAGTTAAAGTTAGAGTTAGGGTTCGAGTTAGGATTAGGGTAAGGAATAGGGTTAGGGGTAGGCCTAGGGCAAGGGTTAGGGTTAGAGTTAGGGTTAGGTCTAGCGTTAGGTTTATGCTTAGGGTAAGGGATAGGGGTAGAGTTAGGGTTACGGTTAGGTTAGGGTTAGGGTTAGGGCTAAGGTTAGAGTAGGGTTAGGGATAGGGTCAGGATTAGGTTAGGCCTATGGTTAAGGTTAGGTCTAGAGTTAGGATTAGGTTTAGGTTAGGGTTAGGGTTAGGGCAAGGGTTAGAGTTAGAGTTAGGGTTAGGGTTAGGGTTAGGTTTAGGGTTAGGGTTAGGATTAGGGCTAGGGTTAGGGTTAGGGTAACTGCTGGGGTTAGTGTTAGGGTTAGGGTTATGGTTAGCGTTAGGGTTAGGGTAAGGGCTAGGGCTAGGGCTAGGGCTAGTGTTAGGTTTGGGTTTAGGTTAGGGCTAGGGTTGTGTTAGGGTTAAGGTTAGGTTAGGGTTAGGATTAGGGCTAGGGTTAGAATTATGGTAATGGTTAGGTTTAGGGCTAGGGTTAGGGCTAGGGTTAGGGCTAAGGTTAGGGTGAAGGTTAGGGTTAGGGTTTGTTTAAGGTTAGGTTACGGTTAGGGTTAGGTTAGAGTTAGGGTTAGGGTTAGAGTTAGCCTTAGGGTTAGGGTTAGGGTTATGGCTAGGGTTATGGTAAGGATTAGGGTTAGGGCTACGGTTAGGGGTAGGGTTAGGTTAGGGTTAGGGTTGGGGTTATGGCTAGCATTACGGTTATGGTTAGGGTTAGGGTGAGGGCTAGGTTTAGGGTTAGGGATAGGGCTGTTGTTAGGGCTTATTTTAGGGTTAGGGCTAGAGGTAGAGTTAGGGTTACGGTTAGGATTATGGTTAGGGTTAGGGTTAGGGCTACGTTAGGGTTAGGGCTAGGGTTAGGATTAGAGACAGAGCTAGGGCTAGGTTTAGGACTAGAGTTAGGGTTAGGTTTAGGTTAGGGTTTGGGCTAGGGTTAGATTTAGAGTTGAGTTAGGGCTAGGGTTAGGGTTAGGTTTACGGTTAGGGTTAGGATTAGGGCTAGGGCTACAGTTAGGGTAAGCGCTAGGTTTAGTGTTAGGGTTAGGGTTATGGTTAGTGTTAGGGTTAGGGCTAGGGCTAGGGTTAGGTTTAAGGTTAGGGTTAGGTTTAGGGTTAGGGCTAGGGCTAGTTTTAGGGTTACGGTTAGGGTTAGGGTTAGGGCTAGAGCTAGGTTTAGAGTTAGGGTTAGGGTTAGTTTTGGTTAGGGTTAGGGCTAGGACTAGGGTTAGGGTAAGCGCTAGGGTTAGTGTTAGTGTTAGGGTTATGTCTAGGTTATGGTAAGGGTTAGGGTTAGGGCTAAGGTTAGGGTTCGGGTTAGTGTTAGGGTTAGTGCTAGGGTTAGGCTTAGGGTTAGCTTTAAGGTAGGGTTATGGTTAGGGTTATGGCTAGGGCTAGTTTTAGGGATAGGGTTAGGTTAGGGTTAGGGTTAGGCTTGGGGTTATTGCAAGGGTTAGGGTTAGGTTTATGGTTAGGTTTAGGGTTGGGTTAGGGATGGGGCTAGGGTTAGGATTAGGGTTAGAGTCAGGGCTAGCGTTAGGGTTAGGGTTAAGGATAGGGTTAGGTTTAGGGTTAGGGTTAGGGTTAGGGTTAAGGCTGGTGTTAGGGCTAAGATTAGGGTTAGGGTTAAGGTTAGGGCTAGGGTTAGGTTTGGGGTTAAGTTTAGGGCTAGGGTTAGGTTACGGTTAGGGTTAAGGTTTGGGTTAAATTTAGGGTTAGGGTTAGGTTAGGGCTAGTGTTACGGTAGTGTTGGGGTTAGGGTAAGGTCTACGGCTAGGGTTTGGTTTAGGGTTAGGGCTAGGGTTAGTTTTAGGGTTAGGGTTAGGGCTAGGATTAGGGCTAGGGCTAAGTTTAGATTTAGGGTTAGGGTTAGGGTTAGTGTTAATTTAGGTTAGGGTTAGGGTTAGGTTAGTGTTGGGGTTAGGGTTAGGGTCAAGGTTATGGTTAGGATTAGGGTTAGGTTTAGGGTTAGGGTAGGGTAGGGTTAGGGTTAAGGTTAGGGTAAGTGTTAAGTTAGTAGTAGGAGTATGGTTAGGGTTAGGGTTAGGGCTAGGTTTAAGTTATGGTTAGGGTTAGGTCTAGTGTTAGAGTTAGGGTTATGGTTATGGTTAGGGCTAGGGATAGGCTTAGGTTTACGGTTAGGGTTAGGATTAGGGCTAGGGTTAGTGTTAGGTTTAGGGTTAGGGCTAGGATTAGTTTTAGAGTTAGGGTTATAGCTAGGATTAGGGTTAAGGTTAGGGTTAGGGCTAAGGCTAGGGTTAGGTTGGTGTTAGGGTAGTGCTAGGGTTGGGTTACGGTCGGGGTTAAAGTTTGGGTTAGGGCTCGGGTTAGGATTACGGTTAGGGCTAGGGTTAGGTGAGGGTTAGGGCTAGGCTAGGGTTAGGGTTAAGGTTAGGGCTAGCAGTAGATTTAAGGTTACGGTTAGGGTTATGGTGTCGGTTAGGGTTAGGTCTAGTGTTAGAGTTAGGGTTAGGGTTAGGTTTAGAGCTATGGTTAGGGCTAGGGTTAGGGCAAGGGTTAGGGTTACGATTAGGGTTAGGGTTAGCATTTGGTTAAGGTTAGGTTAGGGTTAGGTTAGGGTTAGGGTTAGGGTTAGCCTGAGGGTTAGGATTAGGGTTATGGCTAGGGTTATGGTAAGGGTTATGGTTAGGGCTCAGGTTAGGCTTAGGGTTAGCTTTAGGGTAGGGTTATCGTTAGGGTTAGGGCTAGGGCTATGTTTATGGACAGGGTTAGGGTTAGAGTTAGGTTAGGGTTAGGGTTAGGTTTGGGGTTATGGCAAGGGTTATGGTTATGGTTAGGGTTAGGGTTGTGTTAGGGTTAGGGTTATAATTAGGGTTAGAGTTGGAGCTAGCGTTAGGGTTACGGCTAGGGTTAAGGTTAAGGATAGGGCTGGTGTTAGGGCTAAGTTTAGGGTTAGGGTTAAGGTTAGGGCTAGGATTAGGTTTAGGGTTAGGGTTAGGGCTATGGTTAGGTTACGTTTAGGGTTAAGGGTAGGTTTAGGTTAGGGTTAGGGCTAGGGCTAGGGTTAGGGTTGGGGTTAGGGTTAGGGCTATGTCTAGTGTTAGGATTAGGGTTAGGGCTAGGGTTAGTTTTAGGTTAGGGTTAGTGCTAGGTTTAGGGCTATGGCTAGGTTTACATTTAGGGTTAGGGTTGGGGTTAGGGTTAATTTAGGTTAGGGTTAGGGTTTAGGTTATGGTTAGGGTTAGGGCTGGTTAGGGTTAGGCTTAGCGTTAGGGTTGGGGTTAAGGTTAGGATTAAGGTTACGGTTAGGGTTACGGGTAGGGTAGGGTTAGGGTTAGGGTTAGGGTAAGAGTTAGGTTAGTGTTAGGAGTAGGGTTAGGTTTAGGGCTAGAGTTAGTGTTAGGTTTAGGTTAGGGTTAGGGTTAGGTCTAGTGTTTAGAGTTAGGGTTATGGTTAGTGTTAGGGCTAGTGATATGGTTAGGTTTATGGTTAGGGTTAGGATTAGGGCTAGGGTTAGTTTTAGGTTTAGGTTTAGGGCTAGGGTTAGTGTTAGAGTTAGGGTTATGGTTAGCGTTGGGGTAGGGTTAGAGCTAGGGCTAGGGTTAGGTTGGGGTTAGGGTAGTGCTATGGTTGGGTTACGGTCAGGGTTAAAGTTAGGGTTAGGGCTCGGGTTAGGGTTAGGGTTAAGGCTAGGGTTAGGGTTAGGGTTAGGGCTAGGGTTAGGGTTAGGGTTAGGGCTAGGGGTAGACTTAGGGTTACGGTTGAGGTTAGGTTTAGAGTTAGGGTTAAGGCTAAGGTTAGGGTAGGGTTAGGGTTAGGGTTAGAATCAGGGTTAGGCCTAGGGTTTGGGTTGGGGCTAGAGTTTGGTTTAGGTTTAGGTTAGGGTTAGGGCTTACGGTTAGAGTAGATTTCGGGTATTCTAGGGTTAAGGTTAGGTTAGGTCTGT